>NC_137015.1:40362404-40424904 GCF_032717465.1 Coenobita brevimanus | reverse complement strand
TAAGGAAAGCCCCAGGACCTGATGGAATTTCTAATTGGGTACTGAAGGAATGCAGAGAACAACTGGCGGATAAAATTCACAGCTTAATTGTATGCTAACTGGAAGAGGGGAAAGTGCCAAAAGAATGGAAGAGGGCAAATGTGGTACCAATTTACAAGGGAGGAAACAGGGAAGAACCCCTGAATTATAGACCAGTGTCTCTAACCAGCATGGTCGCAAAATTGTGTGAGAGAATCCTGAAAGACAGATGGATAAAATATCTGGAAGAGATGAATATTTTGGCTGAATGTCAGTTTGGATTCAGAAGTGGAAGGTCATGTGTTTCAAACTTGTTGAGCTTTTACTCAAGAGCGATTGATGTGGTACAGGAGAGAGATGGTTGGGTGGATTGTGTGTACTTAGACTTAGAGAAGGCCTTTGACAAGGTACCTCATAAGAGACTAATGTGGAAACTAGAATATATAGGACTAAAGGGGAAACTTCTGGAATGGATGAGAGACTTTTTGAGAGACAGACAAATGAGGACAGTAATAAAGGAAAAGATGTCTGGATGGAGGGAAGTAACAAGTGGAGTCCCTCAAGGCTCAGTGTTGGCGCCAGTAATGTTCCTGATTTACGTAAATGATATGGTAGATGGAGTGAACAGTTATGCGAGTCTGTTTGCTGATGATGTAAAGATCTTGAGGAAGATAGAGGTTGAGGAGGATTGTAAAATACTGCAGGAGGATTTGGATAGGATACACAATTGGAGCCGGACGTGGGAAATGAAATTTAATGTAAAGAAATGTAAAATATTGGAAATGGGTAAAAGTACCAGGAGACCATCACTGAATTATTTTTTGGGTAATGAATTAATCACAAAAAGGAGAGAAGAGAAAGATTTGGGAGTGCTGGTCCAAGATAGTTTGTCACCAGAAAAGCACATTAACAAGATAGTTGGAGAGACTTATAAGCTCTTGACTAACATAAGAGTAGCATTTCATTATATGGATGAGGAAATGATGAAAAAATTGATAGTGGCCATGATCCGCCCCAGGTTAGAATATGTAGCGGTAGTGTGGTCCCCACACAAAAAGAAAGATATAAACAAGATTGAGAGAATACAAAGAACAGCAACCAAGATGGTCCCCAGTCTGACAGACCTGTCATACAGAAAGAGGCTGGAAAAACTGGATTTGCCTTCGTTAGAGGAAAGGAGAAAGAGGGGAGACATGATTGCGGTGTTCAGGACCATGGTGGGAGTAGATAAAATTGACAAAGAAGATCTGTTTGTATGGGATAAGAGAGCAACAAGAGGACATGGAATGAAATTGAAAAAGTCAAGCTGCTTGAAGGATATCAAGAAATATAGCTTTCCTTACAGAAGTATAGACTTATGGAATAGCCTGGACAAAGAGATCATCCAGTCTAAAAACTTAAACGAGTTTAAAGTTAAATTCGACTTATTGAGAAACAGCGACGGAAACCCACGAGCATAGTACATTCCGTGTATATCACAATTAGGTATATTCTTAAATATTTGGAACGACTTAGACAAAGAGGTGGTGCATGAGAAAAACATTCATGTGTGTAAAGGTAGACTTGATAAATGTGGATATGGAGACAGGACAACACGAGCATTGCTCAATTCCTGTATACTACAAATAGGTAAATACACACACACACACACACACACACACACACACACAGCAGATATACTACTGTGGTCAACAATTACTTTCCAGTCTCCTGAATGTCTAATGACCTGGAATTTCACTTTCTCAGAATTCCAGAGGTAAACAGAATACTGTACTGTACCAAACCCTCATAGGGGTAACACTCAAAATTAAAGCAGGGAGCACACTGGATAAGTGAAGCAAAATCCAGAAGAATTTGGCTATCCCACTGGACCATGACAAGAATGAGATCAGGAGGATTATTGAGATTTTCCTGGTAAGTGATTATCTTCACTTTCTGCCCCTCTTCCCTCTCAGTGTTGAAAACTGACTACATCACTGGAAAAATATGCCTCCCAGACTGGACTACTGGTACTAGTGCCACTGGAACTAGCCTACAGTTCTGGCCAGAATTGAACCCTCTGTTAATCAAGCAGAACTGTTGTATCCACACAATACACAAAAATTCAGCATGGATGTACTGTACTATTCTGCCATATGTGATCATGTATTCTCAGGAGACTGGCCACCATAGCAACACACTATATGGCCTCAACATCAGTGCAGTACAACATCTCATACTCTCTATGTACGAACTTACAAGTTAAATATGTTCCCCTAAAAATTGCGGTGATTTTGACAAGGACTCAAATTATAACTTTCTACCTGTCAACCAAAATTCTTCTAATATAATTTACCAACCACATTTTCACAACTGTGCTCTCTATATGATGCAAACATAAGTTGTATGCATACATGCCAGATAATATATGACAGTGCAGGACACACACACACACACACACACACACACACACACACAGCATCTTTCAATATACAGTACAAGCTTAGACAAGGACTATGAGACCATACTACTGTGGGCTTAAAAGACATCTTAGCACTTCACATTTTCATTTGCATGTTACTCCTTGGTGTTCTCGAGTATTATTTTACATCTTCTAAATACAGACACAATTTGCATAGCTAACGTAGAAGAAAACGGATAAGGCAGAAGTGTCATGGAGTCTCTGAAGCCCACGTTAATGCTGCCCTATAAATGAACACACGGATATTGATGTTACCACCCTAAGCTGCTCTACATTCAGACCTAAGCAGCTCTAGACTGTCTGGATGGCTACACTGCAGTGCAAGCTCATGCAGCTGACAGTCTTCCAAATTCTGACTATTCATTTTCATAAACTTGGGGTCACAGCCACTGAATAGTTTCAATGGAATTTTTAGCCCTGAGACAAGACTCTACAGTGTTGAGGAAAGTGACTTCACACTGTATGATGCTGATGAAGAAAAAAGTCAAATATTATCTAAAAGCTGGGATCAGATGGGGGTGTTCCTTGGCAGTAAATATTAGGGCATGACATTGCTTATGTGACTTTACTGGCCATGTGTTAGTTTGCTTAAATGGGTTTATTCAGTCGTACAGTGTTCACACCAGAAGGTGAGGATGAACAATGCCAACAAGGATGCTGGATGCTGATATAACCTCACTTGCTTTGTTGGTCTTCTAAAGCAAATAAAAAAAGGAAGTGAAAACCTCTGCTGACTCATATGTGGCTAGCAAAGCAGAGGGACAGAGTCAAGTGCTTCAGACTGCAAAAATGCATCATAGGAAGTCCCAGCTATCACATGGTAGCTGAATGCACATACTTTCACAGTGCTGTGTGTTACACAGGAATGTGCACATGCACAAACAATGAGTGGTCATAGTGCTGGCCTGGTAATCCTCATATTGCAGGTTCAAATTCCAGAATCTCAAAGGGTGAAATAACTGGGATTCATTTCTTGTTAGTTTCAGTATTCTTTCATAAGCCCTCTGACATGCCATAAAAAATAAATCTGCTGTTGCCATGACACTGTACTGCATGAGATTCACAATATTAAGAAAGGTGGTGGGCAACCAGTAACCTGACTTGTGCCACGAGTGAGAGAGGCAGTGTGCAGAAAATGTCACCTGTTAGAGTGTAGTGTAAGCACAGGCCTGAGGCTTGTACCAGGCTGTCCCATCATCATCATCATTATCATTACCACCATTATATTATTATCCCAACTTCTTTTTCCAACCCAAGTATGGGGTGTGATAGGGTCCTGTGAGCAAGAATAAAATGACAGAACAAATTAACAGCTTGCTCAATACAATAGGCCACACACTCACACCACATAATAAAAACAAGAATTTGTCTGGAAAAAAAAAAAAAAATGTCTAATTTGCCTGTCTTGTCTAAACAGTCTTTGAGGCGAGAAGGCTTGTTAAGGATGTTCAGCTTCATAATTTTTCATAACAGGCCATATGCTGACAGCAACACCATTCCCTAATAGTAATACAGTACCAATAAAAATCCCAGTGACTATCCCACAAATTTACTATTCTGTGAGAAATCCAACAAAGTTAGTGACTGTGGCCCCAGCAGTGCACATGAACAATTATCACTGCTTCACTTGTAGTGCATAACATATACTGTAACTTCCCCTGCTACTGTACAGTATAAAACTTGATTCTTGTTGGAAAACTCCTCCAATAACTATCACACTGGTATTCTATCATCATTTTGAGAGAAAAATGATTGGCCAGTGAGCCATCTGTTATATCACTCTGGGAACACATACAACTGCCTTTACTCTTTAATACTATGGTTCTCTCTCACCTGATAAAAAAACTCTGGTGTTAGCCTGAATGAAATGAATCCATCCACAACAGCAAAATGGATTAACCACCACAAACTCCCAAATTTAAATTTCTTCATTAAATTTGTAAACAAATCCATGCCTGGCAAAATAGTAGAAAAAAAAAAAAAATAGTGAAAAAACAATTCATGCCTAATCAAGCACTCAGCAATGCTTCTGCAACTCAATATAAATTCCTTGCCAAAGCAGATATCTGTGCTCAGCAAAGCAAGCCAGCAAAGCCCTAAAGCAAGAAGGCAGCAGCGTCTCTCAGGTCCCCAACAACAGTGCATCAGGATAATTCACATCTACACAAAACTTTGTCCCAAATCTCTGTAGTTCAACACGACCCATGGCTGTATTCTCACTGGCTTAGGAGGTTCCATTGCACTTTTTTGCCCATGGAATTTATAGTGCAAATTACATCTTACATTAATATCATCATGTGTTATCAATACAATTTGTGCAAGATCATATAAACAAGCACTACGTTAAAAGGAAAATGTCCTACGCAACCTCCCATGGTCACAAGAATACAGGACCTACAGGCATATTCTGTACTATAGACTCAGTAAAAGGATACTGAAAAGTACCCAGATCTGAACAGTTATGAAATGCCTGTAAGAATAAACTGCAAGCAGCCTGGAAGCCACACTGCAAAATGCACTAAGTTACAAGGTAAAGGCTTCACATAGCAATCATCATGTAAATTATAACTGTGAAAAACTGTGACTGCCTTCCCTAGGGATCATACAGTAAACAGGGCTAGATAACATACTGAAATAAATGAATCTTGATTTTTTTTTTTTTTTAATGGAAGAATTTTGCAGGCTTTTAGCTTTTGGTTCTTTCTCCCTGGCAAAAAAAAAAAAAGGAAAATAAAAATACAGTACTTCTGCCATATACCAAGCCACTGTGAATCACTGTTAACTGATTTGTATGGCTAGTTTTGATCACAAGCATTTCTAAGGTATGCTTGTTCTTTATAGCAGCCATACCCACTCCATACCCAGTGTTCACAACAGCAAGGCAGTTGGCAGGAAATCTATAATGATGAGAATTGTCCTCTCTGTTACCTCGGTTGTAAAAATACAATCAACTGACTTCTGATGGCGCAGACTTCTTTACCTTCAACTTTATTGTCATGAAAATATCCTGAAAGATTTTAAGGAACTGATAACCTAGATTTCCAACAGGAGCCAGCCTACTTTAGTGCAGTACAAATGCCAAGATATACCAGTAATAAATCAAAATGACAAATCAATACCGGTAATAAAACAAAAACTGCCAAAAAAAAAAAAAAAAAATCATGAAAATCAAACCATAACTGACCATTTTATCCCTGAGAATCTTTCTGACGCCCAAGACCAGGTCCTGCGCTTGAGTCTCCTGTGTACCATCCAGGCCTAGGGACCCCAGCTTCACCATTAGCTTATTTACCCCATCGGCAGTTGTGGGGGCATCTTGTATCTGCGGTAGGGACGGCGCCTGCGATGATGCTGGGTGGTGGTGCATTGGTTGTTGTGATGATGGCTGTGATGATGGTGATGGTGGCTGGAGGTGCAGGGATGGTAATGCTTGCGTGGTTGGCGGATGCTGCGCTGGTGGATGTTTTGGCGGAAGGATCTGCAGCTGCGGTAGTTGAGTCGATGTCTGTAGCTGCGGAAATGGCTGAAGGAGTAACTGCTGGTGTGGGGGTGGGAGGTCGGGGAGAATTGGGAGGTCGGACTGGTGGGAAATCCTGAGTTCGTCTAGTAACGCGGGGGGTGGAGGCGAGGACAATGTCTTGCGTTGAAATGACACCGTTTTACTCAATTTTGATCTCCGAGCCACAAACCCTTCAACCGTTGGGGCCTTCATGAGCCTGCGAAGGTCTGCTCCATCTGGGGGTAGGAGGTTTCCCCGAGAGTCCTCACGAGAGATGCGCTTGAGAATACTTTTTAGGGTCTTGCGTTCTGGCGTCTCAGTACTCTCAGGGGAGGAAAGAGGAGGGGACACATCTTCACTCGGAACCTGTTAGCAGAAGTAGTTGCAGTGGCAGTGGTGATTGTAAAGGTTTAATTTTAGTGGTCACAGTGGTAGCAGACATGGCAGAATTGGTGACAACAGCAGTGATGATGGAAACAGTAGTTGGAAGCAGCAGTAATAGTAAAGGTAGAAGAAAAGTTAAGGAAATAAGGAAGAAAGACATGTTAACAAATGGTCCGAAAAAAGGAAAGATGGAAGACCTATGAACAAAGGAAGAAAGGAAGGACAAGCTAGTACGTAATGAATGAGTAAATGAATGACAATGGCAAGAAGAACTAAACACAGAAAGAAAGAAAAAGAAGGAAGACATGGAAAAAAATCATGTCAAATCCACAACTTCCTATTTAGAACAGCTGAAAACTGTATATAAAAAACAATAAATATCAACCCTTTGCGGAGTGCAGGCTCCCTGCTGGTTCACTATAGTCCAGTTCTAGGTACATTTGTGAGTTGATGACTAGTGTCCTTCCACTGATTTCATTACCGGTACATGATAAAAGACTTTGTCATCCCTTCCCCTATGAGAGGTTACTGATACAAATGGGTTATTCAGACCTGAAGACCAGGGTAAATTAAAACAAAATATAAAACACACAAGAAAACATAAAAAATCAAAACAAAATAAAAAACACAAGAAAACATTAAAAAATTAAAAAAATAACATTCAAAATAAACTCACCCTACGAAACAAAATCATGTAATCATAACCAATATCCTAAATATATATATTCTAAGGTAATACAGTACTGCATATTACACTGTGGGAAGATTTCAGAGACAAAGTCCTACCTGTTTATCCAAACTATCTTACTGTACTGTACAGTACTATGTTGTCAAATATCGAATGTCAGTCCTCAATGAGGACAGGATGTTCCAAATCATGACTATTTTTCTATACAACAGATACTGTCAATTTGGGGAAAATGACAAATCAACTTTATAAGCATTAATGGAACTGTAGCAAGCCATTCTTCTCAAACTTACTGTAGATTAATAATTATAATAAAAAAGGGGTGACAATGAGGACTTGCTATAACAACAAGTTCTATGTACAATTTTCCAAGATGTATGAAAAGTTCCTGTCAAATTGTAAACAAAATTTTAATTATCAAGCTAACATGACTTGCCAGTACTACAAAAACAATTATTGATCAACACTACACTACCTCCTGACTTCAATAATTCCCTCACTATGATCACGTCTTTTTATTTTGTTCTTGCTACCTCCAGATTATTTTATTTAGCTTGGCAGACATCCTGTACATGAGCAGGTTTTAATACAACCTCCAATAATGTAAAAACACAAGTTTTTTCCTAAGCCAAGCATAACTGTATGGAAGCATCAAGAGCAATATAAAACAATGTTACATCCTGAATGAATCACTGTTGTGATGCATACTGCACATAAACCATCAATGAGGAGCCAAACTTGTAGAAATGACTTAACAACAGGTCTGTATATCATCCTAACCACGTTCCACGATACTAGTGGAGAAAAAAAAAAAGTTATGTATGATTCACTTTTCCACTAGCTCTTGCTCTGAAAAATACCATAAAAACACAGCCTATAATAAAAATACTCACAATTAAACATTATACAACGTAGGAGTTTGTAACTTATGATTTCAGAATATGCCACATTACAACAACATATGAACAGTAAAGTACTGTATTTTATGTATCACTTTCCTGTGGACTCAGAAGGCTGCCTAGTACCTCTTCCTTACCCAAGGTATACTGGATATGGCAAATTAATAATTATAATCTTGTACATAATTTAAACAGATATATAATCTTTTCTTCTTCTTCACATACATGCTCACAGTTACCTACTCCAGCAGGGTGGCAACCAGTAAGAAGAGAAAGGAACCTCATTCACTCATATTCAGTCTCTCAGCTGCAGAATGTAATACTCTACACAAAGCAACTTTTAACCATCCACTAACAGGCCATTTTAATTTATGATTTTTTCCCATTCACTTCATTTCTTGCTTGTTATAGAGCATTAACTGCTAATCATCCCCACAGAAACCACTTTATTCCAACTGACTCTATTCCACACATGCCTCTCACTCTAGTGTGCTCTATTCCACACATGCCTCTCACTCTACTGTGCTCTATTCCACACATGCCTCTCACTCTACTGTGCTCTATTCCACGTATGCCTCTCACTCTAGTCTGCTCTATTCCACATATGCCTCTCACTCTAGTCTGCTCTATTCCACACATGCCTCTCACCCTAATGTGCTCTATTCCACACATGCCTCTCACTCTAGTCTGCTCTATTCCACACAACCCTCTCACTCTAATCTGCTCTATTCCACATATGCCTCTCACTCTAATTTGCTCTATTCCACACAAGCCTCTCACTCTCATATTCCTGGATACTCATAACTCTTTGATTCAAAACCTTTTTTCACACAATTCTTTCATATTTTCCTTGGCCTCCTCCATCCCCTTCCTGATCTGAACACTGTCTTTTTCAATCTCTGCTCAGCCATTCTCTCCATATGGCCAAACCACTTTAACACACTCTGCTCTGCCCCTTCCATCATGCAAAGTCTACTTCCACACTTTCACAGTCATTCTCTCACCCTGTTAAACCACCTCACCCCATAGCCAAGTTTTACATACGTCATTTTAAACATTTCCACCCTTTTCTTTTTAATCCTGAGCATTCAGTACCCATGCCCCAAATCCATACAGCACAGTTGGCACCATTATGCCTTTACACACGTTCACTTATTTTCCTTCCACATACTTCTCAAGGCCCTTAACACTTTTGCATCTTCTCCCATCACACTGATAACTCAGGACCCCTGAGTTCCATCTGTTGCTGTCCAACCCCAAAGACTTATAGCACCTCCCAATCCAGACTTGCTCTCTTATTGTTTCTGCTCTCTTTACTCTTTCTAAGAGTTTCAATACCCTTCTCACTAAAATTCTTTCAAATTCTGATACTAAGTGTTCATGTTAACCAACTTAAGTTAAACAAGTCAAAGAAACTGTTAAGGAAGAGGTACTGTGGAGTCTCAAAAGGTCGTGAGATGGTGGTTTAATACCCAACATAAGCAGTCCTATTACAATACTGTCCTCAACCTAACCATCCCACAACACACATACAAACATAATGCAATGCATTTTTCCTGTACACAGTACAGTGCAAGAAGTAGTAACACAGTACCGTATCTTCGTATTTACACATAAACATCATCCATCCATCGTCCAATCCTACGTTGCCCCATGAGAAGCGTAGGAACCCGGGGCTAAGCAAGTTGGTCCTGACATGTAAGATGAGAGTGACCAGCCTCACTAATGCCTGAGTGGCATTATGTGAGGACTAAACTCCAACCATCCCTTGGATATAAACCTTCACAGGCTCAATCCGACTGGCATTATAAGCTGATACAGCAAGGATTAACTGTGCACCAATCAAGATAACAAAATATGAATCTGTTTTACTTTTTTATTTTTTTTATTTTTTTTTGTGTCCGACTCTGGGCATAGGCTTCACAGCCTGCTATCAAGGCCCAGCAGTCCTCCTACATACCATACACCTCTACATGTCACCACTTCGGTGCTAACACCCACCGTCCATATTGAATACATGCTAGGGATGTCTCATACAGAACTGGTGTATTGGTATTAGCGGGGGTATTTTTACGACATGTCGGCGGGTCTTCTGGTAGATCAGTAAAGCCTGATTTAATGAAATTAAAATCCTTAAACTGTTCCCTGCCCTGGCCGGGATTTGAACCTGGGTCCGGTAGGACTGCAGGCCACCTCTCTACCGACTGAGCCACCGCCTCCCCCTATAATGGGATGTCGTTTTTAACAGAATGTCTTGCGCAGTCTATGAAATGTAACTTAAATTCAAAACTGTTACTTCACACTAAAGTGAAATGCCATTATTTTTCTCCATGAAAAACTGTTCTATCATCTCAAAATACTGGTAATGTATATTTGAGCTGAAAAATTATGAACATGAAGTAAGGACTTCTGCCGCAACATGCAAACCTTTCAGAGAGTATGGCAGTTGTATCGGCTCTCAAAATTTATATAAGAAGCTGGCAAGTCTTCCCACTCTTAAAAAACCATCAACTGCATTGTAATGGGGTTATAAAAATTATTTATTTCTTCCATGCAATGATACCACCACATGACTTTATGTATCTTATTGGAGATCTCCTAAATAGTGGAGTTCTTCACTCATTTCTCACCCCTGTAGTAAGAATTACTGTAAATTCAATGCCAACATTTGCAGCAAGTCTAACTTATCATAGAGAATAATTTCCCCTCAACACTGCAGATGTGTTAACAAACTGACAAAGCCACAACACTTGACTGGAAGGGAATTCACATAGCTGAATAAAATGATCTGGTATCAGCCTAAGTGAAATACCAAAGAATAACCAAAGCTTTTAAGCATCTGATATTAAGAATTTTCCTCAGATGAATACCATCAGGTGGTGTTAGTATGAACAACTTACCACAGCGCATCCACAGCCGTGTTTAACTCTCTGATTTACAGGCTAATACAATTCAGTTAACTGATTTGTATTAGCCTGTACAAAACTTTTCGGTACCGGTAAAGTCCCCAGCACTGGAAAGCATAAGCATGGAAACTTTAACTGGTCTGATTTTCAGGAGTTCCTAAATAAAAACCAACATGGGTGAAGAAGCATTTCAGCTTACAGGTCATTTTCATATGAAAACTTATTTTTCTGGTGCACACTGTTATGCCTTTTCTTTCAGATCTGACCATCTAAAAAAAAAAAAAAAATCCCAAAGTTTTGAGAAAAGGATAAATATAACTCCAGAAATGATGTTAACCAAATAATATCCTTCAGACCCAGCTAGGCATCCATTATACCCAACTTTGACCTCCTTCAAGCCAAATGGTTTCCTGTGCACCAGGAAACCATTTACTACGCTGGGTGGTAACCATATAACCAAATTTTGGCGCCTGGTGGTTTAGTGGGTAATTATTGTGCTCCAATCGGATTGAGCCGATGAAGGTTTATATCCAAGGGGTTGTTGGGGTTGATTGCTCATGTAATGCCACTCAGGGATGACTGAGGCTGGTCACTCTCATCTTAAATGTCGGGACCAACTGCCTAGCCCCGGGCTCCTCCGCTCCTCATGGGGCAATGTAGGATTGGATGATGGATGGATGGATTGACCTCCTTCAACCCATAACCTGGCAGTCTGATGGAAAAGGACTTGCAGAAACTATCTACCCAACTTAACCTTCAGAACTACCACTGGTATCCTGAAGAACTAACTTCAGCATCCTTCAGATGCAACTTCTGTGCAACCCGGACTAATGTCTGATATATCAGAAAAAATCCGGATTAGCAGGGGGAAGTCCGGATGTCGCTTTTATCTGAATTTCGCATATTTCGGAATGGTTTGGGCCCCAATTAGTCCGTTATAGTGAGGTCTTACTGTATATCTTACTTGTATTAGCACTGCCTAAGGTACACATTTAAGTACTGTCTTACTATTCATGTACTGTATTGCTCTATAATTTCTTTTCAACATGGAAATACAAAGTGTTCACTGTATGTTCAAGTAAAAAGCTCCAACTACTGTTTGTATGAAAATACACTTCAACATTTCAACTAAACAATATAAACAGCTGGTCTGCATAATGCAAAAAGTACAGTACTGTGAGATAGTGACATAAAACAAATCAACACTTCAACAAATACACAAATGTACAGCTGTACAAATCACTGAAAAGAAAATGATGAAAGTACTATCACACACAAAAGTTTGCCAACAACTCCATGACAACAGTGTTTTGCCTTTCGTATTTTTCATTCCTCTCTCAACACAAGAGAGTATCCTTCCTTCTCATACTCTTTTGATGAGAGGCTCATTTTAATTATCACATAAAATATTTTATGTCACACCTTCTATCAGCACAAACAGCTGGGAAGTGGTGTAAAACTTCTGACTGTGATAGTAGAGTATGTGTTGTATTCTATGTGATTTTAGAGATTGCATATAACCTTTTCCTTAGCAATTTATCCTGCACTTTACACCTCAATATCCTTTAGTATGTTGTTGATATATAATTACATCAACATTTAAAAAGTATAAAAAAGTAATACAACATCCCAGAAAACGTTATGGTGTAATATGCAAAGTTAATTATTAAGGAACAGGTGCCACAAAGCCTCCAATGCCACCTAGAACACAAGCTGTGACAAGATACCTGAAGAGACAAAATACAATGCAATGCTTCAACAAAACAGTGCACTGATTACAAAGGTGTACAAATCACTCTGAAACAAAAGCACTGAATGTTGTGAGTTTGAGACATGAGCAACAAGCTAGAAAAATTTAACCCCTTCTCCCTGAACACATAATCTTCATTTTATTCTTGCTGCCACCACACTATTTAACCAGCTCACAGGAAACCTCTTGTTTGGAAAGTCTGTCCTCAGCTGAATAGAATCATGCAGAGGAAGCAAGAACAACATAAAAAATACATTACCAAAAGGAAGGGGTTAAACATAAAATACTTCCAATAGGTCAGTCTTTCTGAGATGTGCAGAAAATAATTCCAATATTTGAAATTATTTTATGCAAATGACTCACAAAAGCCAAAAGCATATTTCAGCAGGTGCTTATTACAATGGAAAAACATTTAGTTATTAAATATGCTCAGCTGCAGCTCAAAAGAAGCTTTAACTTTCGTTTTTTATATATTAAAAGAAAAGATTATGAAGAAAAACTATTTTCCTCCATTCTTTAGCTTTGTAAAAAAAAATTTACCCTGCTGCTATCCAAAAATATACAGTACTGGTAAACTATTAGGAACTTTTAACAAAGCCATGTTAAACTACTAAATGAAATACATCCCATTTTAAGAAATGAACTGTGGTAAATTAATCACTAAAAAATAAAGCAAATATCATTAATGAATAAATCAACCACAGAAACAATTACTCCCAATGAATCATTCATTGTTAGATTTCATAAAATTAATTTGAATAAAATGTTTAGAAGAAATTAGAGTTTAGGTGTACAGTAGTTATAATAAATCAATCACATTACCTTGAGGGAGTCAACCTTCTGGACCGGGCGATCAGCTGGGATAAGACGTGAGAGTGGAGTCTTTGGAGGGGGTTCCTCCTTACTTCCCTCTCTCCGCCCAGACCCTTCCTTCCTCAGCAGTATCCCCTCCTTCCGCCCGGGCATCTCCTTTCCCAGTGACCCATCTTTGCTCAGGCCCGCTGAAGATCTCCTCACCACCTTCTGCGTGACCTCCCGAGCTGAACCTGGGTCGCTGCTTCTTCGATTTAGTGCTGACTTCCCCTCGCTGATTCCCTCATTCTCACTTTGCCCCTCCCCTCCCTCACGTGTCACCTCAGCAGTGCCATTTTCTCGCATTGTGGCAAGTCTGGACACATCCTCACTTGTTTTAAGATTCAGTTCGTGCTCATCTGTGCTGCGTATTCTTCCCTCATCCATGGCCCGCTTGAAACTATCACTGCGGGTGATTTTCTCAGTTTTGTCTTTACTTGAGGCAGTCTTGGCACTGTCCACTTTGTCTGTAACACTTACAGGCACCCCCACTCGACCCACCATGTTCATTTTCTTGGAGAGCAACTTTCCAAATGCTCTCTCCACTGCTTGACTCCCTTGTACACTATTGCTATTGGCATGAATGTCTTTGGTGGGACCCACACTTTCATTTCCTTCCTCTATAGTTATCCTGGTTTCTGCGGTCTTGCTGAGGTCATTAGTGACTGCTTTTGACTGTTGCTGCTGTTTGTCTTCCCCTTCTCCTGACCCCCTCTTCTCTACTTTGGGAACTGGGGAGGTTGGGGATTTTGTTGCTGGGGTCAACTTGATTCCAGGTGGTTTCGTTGTGTCAGTCGTTTTGGTGTCTGGCGCTGCAGATGTCAACAGTGCGGCCCTGAGTTTTCCTTTAAGCATTCCAGGCGGCCGTGGCTTGTCTTTCTTCTCAGTCACAGCTGGCGCAGTGTCTATCGTTGGCGATTTAAGAGGGGTTTCGGAAACTGGTGAAGACACTTTCTTTGCCTCCACTTGCCCTCCATCCTGCTTCTCCCCTCCTCCTGCAGCTGCCTTCTCCCTCTCTTCTCTCTCCAGCCTCTCCTTTTCTTCTTTAGCCTTGAGGAGTCGCAACCGAGCAAAAAGTGGCAACCCTGCACCAATGACCTCAGGCTCTTCCTCCTGCTGCTCCTGCTTCTCTTGGTGTTTTTGCTTAGCCTCCTCCTCCTCCTTCACCCTCTGCCTCTCCTTCTCCTCTTTGTCCTCTTTCTCCTTCAGCAGCTTGAGCCTCTGGAGTAATGGCAGCCCGGCACCCAACACTCCCTGCTCCTCGTTGGATGGTGCCCGGCCTGGACTGGTTGCCGCCTGGTTGGTTTCGTCACTGGTGACTCTCGACATCCGCTTCAACACACCCCTCGTGAAGCCACTCGAATTGTCACTGCCACTCCTGCCACTAATTCGCCTGTGGGAAATGCAGGGGAAAGAACAATGACTGTTATTAGTACAACTCAACACAGAAATCCAAACTCAAAATACAGTATCTCAGCTATAACTTGCAGGAACAGAAAATCAACTGGATAGCAGGACAGGTTGCCCTCATGGTCAATAATTCCTTCACATGTTTGGGGTTTCAAACTGGTGTGCAAAATTACAATGAACAGGGTTTAGAATTCAACTAGGGAAATACCAACCAACCTGAATATTATTCATTAATTTCACAAGACCTCTAGGTTCTGAAGGTTTTCAAGAGAGCAAAGGAAGTAATGATCTTGACGTATAATGACAAAAGCCTGGAAAAGTATCTTGTGGTTCAACTCCTGTGAGGCATAACCAATATAACTAGGACAAGGCATCCGTGAGTGTGACAGACCATTATGGATTCTACAACCTATTATATTAGGTTAGGATCCACTCTGGGCTTTACGAAGTACTATGTGGGCTAGGAGCATCACTTACCACTGCTTCCTTGATATTTTTAAAAAAATAACCTGCATGTTAATTCTCTTGTATGTTACTTACACTGTCATAAATAAAGATCTATACCGTGACTGTAACAGCTGTGGCAGACATTTACAGAGTGGATGCTGGCGGTGTGTCCTTTCATGTGTTTATATACTCATATGTTCACATTCTATGGGTCCATACGAAGAACATACACAGCAGCCAAGACTAACTTCACAACTACTCTTTTCATTTTAGTATAAGGTCAGCATGGGGAATAGGAAATTCTGGCAACCACTTTCTCTACTAGCAAGATTTTGGTCCTGCAGTAGCATTCATGTGGGCTATTACAGTTACAGTATTACAATGCAACATAAACTGCCTGCAAAGGAAGTGGTGTTAGTGAGCCTCCTGAACCCAGCTGATCAAGAGCCTATGACTAAAGGCACAGGGTGGTGAAGAATGTTACCTGTTCCATCATTCATTTGTCCTGTATGTGGTTGTTTGGGCTGTTGCTGTTATTGTTGTTGTTTGTTGCATGTGGGTCATATTAGGTCACATCCTGTTAAACCCTTCAGTCTAATAACACAAGCTATACTTTGTTCTTGTTACCTCCAGACAATTTTATTCACTGAAGTAAAATAAAATTGCTTGGTGGTAGCATAGGAGAAATAAAAAAAATATGTCAACTTACATAGGGGGTTAATGTGACTACTTTTGGCTCCTACATTAATACACATCTCCAAATCTGAATAAAATAATTTGCATGTCCAAGAATTATAGTACTGTAAATGTTAAAAAGGCCATTGTACCAATGATGCTAATACAGCATGGCATTACAATATGCAGGATACTGAATTTTTATCAGGTTATGAACACTGCACATTCTGAAAGATGAACACTCTACGATTAGTAATTATGCATGAATTTGGTAATTACAGCAACATACAACAAAGGGTAGGGGTGATTCAATGATGACATGATTCATGCTTATTAACCTTAAGAACATGATAACTATGGTACTGTATTTTTAATGTATATCTAAATAGCATTAATACCAACAATTAAAGGTACTGTACTAACCCTTCATCCCAAGAGATATCTATTAAGCTGAATTAAAATGTCTGGGAAATGCCAGAACAAGAAAAATGTCTTTAGGTTAAATGGGATAAGTTATTAAGAATGAATAATGTGGATTAAAAACTGTATGTGGAAAGAAAAACAAAGGAACAAACTTAACCCTTTCAGTGAAGGTATAGTACATATTTTTATTTAATTCTGGTAATACCAAACATCTGAATTCAGCTTAGTTAAAGATGTCCCCAGGTTACAGGGCTTAAGTCCTTACTTCTGTGAAATTTCTAACAACACAGAACCCATAACTGGAGAATGGGCTCTATTTAATTCCAGTAACAGAAATACAAAATTGAATTCTCAAACTGGAGGAGTTACCCTTAGCCTTTATTAGCTCCTTCAAAACAAGATGGCTAACTGAAGTTGAATTAAACTCTCCGGACACCATAAGAATTAACTGGGAAAAAAAAATCCAATTCAATGGATTAAATACAATCCATGTGTTTCCTCTTCCACTCATTTAATCCAAGATTCACTATGAATCACTTACAATGATTGATGCAATAACTGGAACTAAGTCACACAGAGTTAGGGAAACGGGCCAAGGTATCTTATTAAATGTTCAAGTAATGAGATGAAATTAACTTCTTCACTCTAATAACGCATTTCATTCTATTCTTGCTACCATTAAGAGATTTTTTATTCTGCCATTGAGTGACTTTCCAAACTAGAGTAGCTTGATATGGATTTCATGAACCCTTTCAACACAAGAGCTTCGTTAAGTTAAACAAAATTATCTGGATGCAACAAGAATAGGATAATAAGCAGGATATCAGACGGAAGGCAGTTAAGGGAAGAACTTATTACAAGCTGGAGTAGCAGTCTTTATGGGAGGGACAGGGTACGTGGCATACTGTGGGATAAAGGGTTGACACTGAGTAGGGACAGAAGTGCCTGGTGGTCTTTGTGTTGAGGTCGTCCCTCACAGCATTTACAGATGGATGATGAGAGTTAAAACACATCAGACACTGTACATTTATAACCTTCTCCTGAAATAGACCATTATCAAATCATGCAAAATTATGTTAATATGCATTATATATGGGTAAGAGTGGGAAGACTGCTGCTGTAAAATGGAACACCTGCACGATGTACACATCCAATACTGTATGGTATTTTTCTTTATGATGATTATTTAATAGCTGTTTAAACTGTGGTTATGCATAACATAGGAATTATTGTTTGTACTTACACTTGTAAGGGAGTTAATACTGTGCTATTATGGTAATTCGGTCTTACAATTTTAGTCAAGTACATTATCATTCTACTACAGTACAGCAATATTTAGCTCCCTGAATGTGCTGTCACAACCTTAAAGGAACAAACTCTTTGCCCCACTTAAGTGCTGTGGACAAGAGGGCATTCGTTTCTGATCGGCCGCGGTTGAGGAGTCAGCTGCTGCAATTTCACTGTGCGGGTAAACTTCATCCTGAATTTATTAGCATAAAGTGGCTGGTGAGCTGAAACCATCATCTCTACACCTGCAAGTGATCTCACACAGTATCCAAGTACAGTGCCTGAACACAATTCTTAACTTCCAAACGCCGGGCTATTTTTAACACAGTTGTCACCTCACTGCAGGCAACTCCTTGGAAACCACTAAAAATTGCTTATTTTCAAACCTTAATATCTCGGACAGTATAGCACTTAGGGAAACGAATCAACGACATTTTACTCCCCAACCCTTCCTCTTGTGAAAGAAACTATCCTCAGGTCTGTAGGTCATTGCGATGATGAGTAATGACATGAGGATAAGAACTAACTTTCGGCATGAGAGCAGGATGTGATAGTGCATCTGCCCACAGTGCCGACTACGGCTTTGCTCTCAATGTGATAACTTCTCCACTACTATATAAATTAGACACTGTTACATCCAAGGCATGCCTTATGGCACAATCGCTGACCCCTTTTCTAGCACCATTGGAAAGAGGCTTGGCAGGGGTGGATGATACAATTGGCTACAGGCAGCATGGACGGAATCAGACAAATAGGAACCTGATGACATCATTGTACACCTGGCAAAAGCACGGGACAGATTGACTCTCGCCTGAGTGCTATGGAGGGACTCCCTCCCTACTGTTTGGTGGCGAGATGAAATGGCGACCGGTTCAAATGGTGGCGGGAAGATACTTGCATATATAGCTGCTGCCCAGCAGCCATGAAGCACCCCAATTGTGCCGTGTATAGTCGTTACCTAGTGGTCAGGAGTTAAAAGTGAACCCGCTGCTGTGCCTCAGGCCACCCTGGGTTGGGCAGTGTGTGTGACAATCTAGGCTGCTGATACTGGTTCAGGGGGAGACAGCCTTCTCTCCTGCCCATTTTGTGTTCCCTGAACCTCCAGCGTTACCACCGATAGGTTGATGAGATCTCTTACCAGGGCATCCCATTAATGCAGCCACCAACAACTCTTATTTCCTACGAATCAGCTATTATGGCAATGTGTGCACACTTAGCATTCTAAACTGTGGTTATGGCAAGGGTGGCCACCATGCAAGGGCACATCCTACTGTGATCTGTCTAACCAACTACACTAAACTCAACAGAGCTCCTGCAAATCCTGGGATAGTTTCAAAATAAATTTTGCATGCACAGTGGAGCTGCCATTCTTGCCTTCTCAACTCTGGCTATGGTAATATGAATTCCCTTGTATACACTGTACATGCGCGTATGCAGTGGTGAAGGACTTCACCATCCTTCCTTTAAGGTGTCAACACTGACATTCTTACTGAAGAAAAATTGATGCTCTGGCTGTGCAAAACTTATGTGTTGTAATCTAAAGACAAGCAGTCATTATATTGGAGACAAAAAAGTAGGTTCACTTATCTATACAGTAACACAAATTTCATGTCCAACAAAAAACAATTAATAGAAGGAAAAAAATATATCTGAAAATTAATGTTCCAAAATTCACACCAATAAAAGAAGTATCCAAATATCCAATCTTGTATGGTGTTTTATATTTCAGGAATGTATATGGCAACAACTTCACCTTCAATTTTTACATGTAAAACACTGGATATCATTTTATCATACCAGAACATGTGACAATACCAGTCCCTGTCATACTACCTAAAAACTATTTCACTGTCACTACACCTACAAAAAAATATAGAAAACACAGCAGCTATGGCGATTAAAAATTTCATTAATTCCTATTACGAATAAAAAAGCGGGAGGGGGGGGGGTAACTGATTTTTCTGTTTGCTGTACACTAAAACAGAACATAATCAAGTTTCTCTGAACAATCAGATCAAAACACACTACATTTTATTCATCTCTATGTTGGAAGGGAGAAAGACGAAAAGGGAACAGGAAGAGAGGAAGGACAACCAAATGATCGAAGAAAGGGAAGAGGGCCAAAGGAAGGAAAATGGGGGAGGGAAGGAGGGAAGGGGGGAGGGGGGAGAGAGAGAGAGAGAGAGAAACTTTCTCAACCAAACACACACACACACACACACACACACACACACTATAATGGACTGTCCGATACCAGGTTTATGTTTTTATATACACATGGGAACCCTTTTTCCCAGTTTCAGAAGTTTAGGCACACAAAAATCTGTTGACAAAGAATATTAAATGCTAATATATTATACTCAAGTCCTGTTTATCAGTAAGTTTGAGTACCTTATTTTTTAAAGAAAAGTTTTAACATGGGTTTTCAAGAATAAGCTATGTATTTGGCTGTCATTAGAGCATGGAAATGTATATGAACTACATGTACACAGCATCAGAAAAGTCTCACAGTGGTATTGGTATGGGGTGTGGTGGTGTCTGATGTGGTTGTGTGTGGCAGGGAAGTGAGCTGTGAGTGTGCTTCACAGATCATTTACCAAAATGGGGTGGGGGGGGGGAGTTTTTTGTCTTTTTGCTGTAAATTTCCTGTAGCTTAACTGCCAATATAAGGCATCAAAATCTTTTCTAACTCCTATCCATTGTACTTTTTTGTAACTAGCACCATATTTTAATGTTAATCTGTCATGATTCAAATTCAAGATGGAAAGATGGCAATTATAGGCAAGGTTAAAGTGGACAGAGTATACAGTGTGTGTGTGTGTGTGTGTGTGTGTGTGTGTGTGTGTGTGTGTGTGTGTGTGTGATTCAAATTCAAGATGGAAAGATGGCAATTATAGGCAAGGTTAAAGTGGACAGAGTATACAGTGTGTGTGTGTGTGTGTGTGTATTTACCTATTTGTATTTACCTATTAAAAAGGAATATAAAGTTAACTATAAGAGTAAACAAGGAACAACCTGAAAATATACAATGAGATCTCTACTTTGTTAAAAATTCATACAAGGCGACTATTAAATTTTCTCCTGTGAGGTTAGCAGAGACCAAAGTGAAAATTTTAATAATGCATGAAAAAAAGTTGCAAATTGGTAATCAGCATAGCCACTTTTGCCAGAATAACAGCAAAGCAGCATCACTGTCATCATCATTACTTAAATGATGATGATGATAAATGTCTATGATAAAAGCTATGAAGAAGCACTGCTCTAAAAAAATTAATAATAAAAAAATAAAATATATGTACAAGCATTGCTCTTAGAAAAAAAAAAAAAAAAAAAAGTTATGTATAAGCACTGCTTTTACTGTCAAAGCAGAGAGAAAGTGGCCATTTGCAGTTTGCCACAAGGATGGGGGAAGTAACTCCATCTTGTGGAGTGCTTGAGAGAAGTGGGTGCATAAGAAACGAAGAGGTATTAGAAGCAGACTGACATACGCTGATATTGTGTGTGCAGTGTGTAGGGAGAGCACGTAGAGACTGTCATGCATGAAAGGATTAATCTTACTGATGAGTCTATCAGTGTGTGGGGCAGTTTTGCAATTTGCGGGACATGTTATGTGCTGGAGGAGGGGCTGGAGCCAGCTCTATGGCTAGGGTGAGAAGTAGCTGGAGGAAGTTCAGGGAGCTGTTACCTCTCTTGGCATTGAGAGGGCTCCCCCTCCATGTTAAGGGATCTATATATGGCATGTGTTAGGAATGTAATGCTGTATTGTAGTGAGACCTTGGTAGTAAAGAGGATATTCGTTGACACAAAAGAACACAAAAGCCAGTCATTAGAAGGATATGTAGTGCATCCTTGAATGCACAACCTGGAGGGGGGGTGGGGTGCAGGTTTACGAAGGAAGAGATGAGAGGAAGGATGGGGCTGGGGTGTATTGGTGGTGTGATGAGGAGGGGTAGATTGAGATGGTTTGGACAAAAGGAGAAGATGGAAGATCACAACTGGGTGCGAAAAGTGAGAAGTGCATAAGTCAGGGGTAGGGTTGCGAGAGGCAGACCAAAGATAAGGGACTGAACAGGGGTGCCAGAGATTGAGCAGCATGGAGAGCTGGCATTAAGTGACCAATGCTGATGCATGCAAGCATGTTGGAGCCTTTACAAATGATAAGAATGATACGATATTGGGTTAAACTATAAGGAAAAAAAAAATCACAGTAATAAAACTAGATCCTCTAAAAATGCAAGTGCAACCAAATTTTGCAAAAACTCTGACCCCAATGACTGACTGCTTTGTGTACAAGTTCTGTTCAATATGGTGCCTGTACATTTACCAACATCTGCGCTGAAGACCATACAATTATATCGCGCAATATTTAGAAAATATCATTATTACTGCCTATGAATTTTTACATGTCAAAATAATCTACTCACTGCCAAAACTAAATGCTTTTCCTGAAACCATTCACCATACTTCCACACTGACAAATATGAAGGTAAATACCACTTGTCACTTAATAAACATTTTACTATGTACATTATGTCTCAAGTCTTTATGGATCATGTTCATGTAAAGGTAAAATATACTCACAAGGTTTAAAAAGGAAAACTGAGTGTAGCCTAGAGATCTTTGTGAATATGTAGATTTATGAAAAATGATGATACTGTACATTGTTCTTATTGTGGCCCCAGGCTCATTTGGATATGCATGCAGTGGACTGCAGGCTGATGCTACTCTTCTGCAGATCATCATTCCCCTTTCATGGAAGAGGGAGAACTTGAGTGATGTTTGTATTATTGGGCAGTGTAGCCTTCTGTTATATTGGTGCCACCATGGGGAGGAGTCCCTCTCCAGCAGCTGTATTGTGCATTAACTGCATAAAACAAGGACCCACTGTATCAATATCCTCAGTACATTTAGTGGCACCTGACCAATCTCACACAGTTAGTAAAATGTCTCTGGTAACCTCACACAGCACTTAACAATGATTATCCAAAGATTGAACTTTTCTATACATGCACTATCAACTTCTCCATTCCCTCAAAATCTGACTTTTGACAAAATAAATGGGCCAGCCAGGTCTACAGCAAACCTCTCCAAGCTGCATTTATGCTTATATGATTTCTTTAAGCTTTAACACCAGACTTTGAAGTCTTGTCAATATTAATCTTTATCTTTTATTTGCCAATGCCAAATCCCAACTAGACAAATGTAATCTCCTGAACCCAAAATAAAATACTGCATAACAAATCTGCTGTTGTGTGATTTCTTTTGCACTTGTCTATAATTTTCATCACCTCTGACACCAGCAAATAACAACCAACAGTACCAGAGCTGTACACATCTCCCCTAACCCAAAGAAGCACCACTGTTAAGCAAGGAACGCAGCCAAAAAGAAGACAGACTCAGAAGTCCATACCGCTGATTTCTACTTCCGAACAGTTTCCAGCAACTGAAGGGAAGCAACTAAGTTGCTTCAATGCCTAATGAAACTTCCAGCCTATGGGGAATAAATAACTTTGCCATGGCCACACCTTAATATGCAGCATGGCATCATTCTAGCTCCTTTAACTTGAGTGAACATGTATTTCAAGATTACAATACGGTTCTGTATATATATGTGAATCCCAACTTAAAACTATTAGTACCAAACTGTGATTCAGTAACAAGAGCCTGTGGCAGCATACAGAGGTTCAGCCATACCCAGAGTGTGTGTATATCGCAACCACATCAGCCAGTCATGGGGTTGTGGCCACAGGTGTCAGTGTTACTACACCATCTTATGAGTATACAAGAGGAAAACATAGTCTGGATTTCCCTGTACACAACAGTGTTATTAAGCTGACTGCAGTATGTAAACTGTATACATTAATATGAATATACCATTACAGTAATGTACAGTCACTATACACCAAGTGTGCACAGCAATATAATTACAAGTTACAGAGGATACATGGCCAGTATCATAGGGCATTCAGTTGATAATTTTCCAACTCCTCCTCCTGCTTCTGAAATCCTACTTCCCACCATAATAGTGGGATACAGAATGAAACCATAGTAAATACATCAGAAGCAATCATTGCTTGAGTATTCAGTGTGTGTGCCAACATTGCAGTATTTCAGTTTCTGAGAAGACTGCACAAATGCCACTGGAAAAATTTAAGCATAAACCAACCTGTCAAAAGAACTCAATATTTATACGTGAGGTCAAGTGAGTGGACAGCAATGAGATGCCTGTCCCACCACAAATTTTGGCCAGTAAATGGGCCCAGGCTAGTGATACACCAAAGCCAGCAGGTGAATGTGACACCTGGCTGGAGATCACCATTATATACAGTATCATTTATATACAGTATATAAAGTCTTGCAAATAAAACACTGTACTTCAGTTAAGCCCTATTATTGAAGAGTACAGTCTTTCAATAAACAAGATCTTAGCCAAGTACTGTACTGTATGAAGTTATCAAACACTGAACATGTATGTCATGGCCAATGTACAGTGTACAATATTACTAATGAAGGATGCCTATGCAGGATTTTGGTCAGAAAATTATGGACCAATTATAAATCATTTATTACTTGGCATAGAAAATGTAACATGCAGAATCAAAGCAAATCTTGCTGCAAATCTACTGTAATGTCAAACTTTCAAACTACAAGATATCAAACTATGGTGCTGTGTCTGTGAGGGGTTTAATGAGTTACTCTTAATATTTCAAGCAATGGAAATCACAAACTATGCATTCCTTTCAGCCATCATGCACTTGAAAATAATGGCTGTATAATGCTAGAGATGGTGGTACTGATAAAGTACTGAGGTTTCTGTTGCAATACTAGTAGTACTGAGAATGAAGAAATTGTAGGAATATGTACTGTATTAAAGTTATGGTGGTGATACTAGTGGCATAAGAAGTAGATGAAGTTATTATTGTCTGATACAGTATTGTATGGTACATCCTTGGTGTAACATATACATATAAGATTACAATCCATGTACAGACCAGAATTTCTAAGACAGGTAACGTAAACATCTGATACCGGTTTATGAGACTCAGAAAACACTTGCAATACTTTATACTAATCTGCCCACCACAGCAGGCTTTCAATAATTGAAACGTGTTAAATTCCCAAATAATGTTTTAGTAGGTAGGCTGCCATACAGAGTTGACAGAATGTCAGTCAAAATAAATTATCAAAGTGCGGCTAATTCCCTCTTAATACTGCTTCTGATTTTTCAGATCAATTAGTTTAGTGGAGGATGTACAATACAGTACAGATACTAAAGTAATGGCAGTATTACTATAGTTGTACTGACAGTGGTTGAAATAAGTGGGAAATAGTTGTACAAGACTTATTATGGAAGTACTATTGTTACTCAGTACAGTAATGGTTGTAGATGAAGTACTGTACTGATAAAGAGGTGGTATTACTGATTACACATCCTTATAGTAAACAAAATTGGACAACCTTCACACTTGTCATGTTCCTGCCACTCAGTGAGGTTATAGTACATATTTAAATCTTATTATTTGTATGACTTCTTAATCCCAGTCAAGCACAGTGACACTAGAGAATAACAGGCCATACAAATCAAGAGTTAACAATGACTACATGTGCTCAGTGAATGCCCGAAGCACCACAGTGGTAGAAAATGTCCACTCTCTGTTTAAAATAGGGTCTTGCATTATTAGCCATGATTCAAAAACAAATTTATGGTCAATTTCCTGTTATAATTATAATCTGTTATTGTAGGAAGAACAAGGAAAGGATGGTAAAGCATTTCTCCTTATCTCTTGTTCATCCTCCAGAAACAAACTACCAAGTTATGACAGGGATCTGTAAATTTGTTTGTGAACTTTAGGCCAGGCAGCTAAATCACAAGGGTGGCTAATGGTACGTCAGTATTTGAAACTAGGACAAAGTGTGCCACTCTTTTTTTGCTTACGTCATGGAAAAGGCAACCCTCTTCTGAACCGCTGATTGTTGCATTCTGTTTGGGTCTCTGGCGGGGAACAACCAATCAGAGCCAAGCGTTACTCGAGGAAAGGAGACTTGCTAAAAGGGTCATTTCTCTAGGTGGTAAATACATAAATATACTGGATAAATAGAATAAATGTGCTGTATATAGTCTACCTTAATATAAATACAGATATAATTAAGTATAGTGTACTGTATATAACTATGTGGAATGACTATACAGTATACCTTAAACAAACACAAATCTAGGGTACTGTGTAAAATATTGTATGCAGAGATACTGCACTCGGAAACTAAATTGTGCGTTTATTATCCCTACACACACAAAAAAAAAAAAAAAAAAAAAAAAAAAAAAATCAGTAGAACATTCCAAAATTGCATGTACATTAAAGGACTGTTCAAATTAATGGTGCAACTGTATGACGTGTGTTATGTCTGCTTTAAACATGAAAATCAAAACAGTGAAGACTCATTCATCAAAATTTATCCCCCACTGCACATTTAAACAATCTTTAAAATACATTAATAAAAAATTGTGAGAAAAATCTCCAAGATTCCATAATACCCTACCCTTGAAAATATAATGAAGAATCAGCAAATGAAGGAACAGAATGCCAAAAACACATTTCACACAAAGCACAGCAATTAAGGCCCCTTCAAAATATTATATATGAAGTACTATTTTTTTCATTAACTCAGTAAAATAAAAAATAACTGAATTCTTCCCATATATGATGATGCCAGAATTTAATACCACAGCATAATATTGAAATGACTACACAATAATAATT
The DNA here is from genome assembly GCF_032717465.1 of Coenobita brevimanus. Lineage (NCBI taxonomy): Eukaryota > Metazoa > Arthropoda > Malacostraca > Decapoda > Coenobitidae > Coenobita > Coenobita brevimanus. The sequence goes on along the minus strand of NC_137015.1, from coordinate 40,398,446 downwards.
AATAATATGCCATCACTGAGTCTTCAAATACTAGTGCATATATTTAGGATGTTGTCTTGTGTGTGCTGTAAACTTCTGGAATGTTCACATAAATACTATTAAAATTTCCTATCATGTTCATGCTAACTTTCTTGATTTCCTCCCTAATTCAAGCTCATCTACTCCAGTTCATGTTTTTCTACCAATTCCAGGTGTTTAAATATCTCCACACAATGTTATGTTTATCAGCATCGATGGGATTCACTCCAACATTTGCTTCTTTCACACATCTTCCTTTCTACACAATAATATATCTGAAATCTCTACTATAATCCCATTGCCATAACACTTTCTGTAACACTTCATATAAAAAGAGAGTTATCTATTCAAATTCTTGCCAAACATTCAACACATCTGTATTTACTGAAGAAACTGATACTATAGACTTCAGTATTCTTATAACTGCCATCACAAACATAACCTTGTAATCAAATCAACCACTTCTTGTACTTCATCCATACATGCAGTTGCTATGGAACCTAACTCCTTCCATACACTAGGTCTCTTCATAAAATCCTACAGTACTCAACAAAATGACTTTCAAATCCAACCCTGTACATCTTTTTATCCTACTCATACATTCATAAACTATAAATATCAAACATCAGTCTCACTATGATAAAGTACTGTAAAGGATTTCATATTTGCAAAAATAAATTCTGTTTTACAAATCTCATTTCCTGCCAATTTTCTGTGTCTCTCCAACCAAAATTTTCATAAATTCTATCAACTGCTACTACTGTACCAATACTCACTCAGTGACTCTCACTCAAGCTTTTAAAACCCAAGTCCTACCTAATTAAGGCTTATACACCCAAATTCATTTCAAAATAAGGTAAACTCAGAGTCATACCAAAACTGTCATATTTTGTATGTCAACCCATGGGAATCACTTTTATCTGTTCAATGACTTTGCCAAATATTTTCTGGCAAAAGCACTAACAATTTAAGTACAGTATTACCAATCCAACTACATGCCAAAATTTATGTCATACTCATTTCAGCGCATTAAGTGTTCAATTATTTCAATCAACATCCTGCCAAAGCCCCCTTCATGAAGCAATATTAATTGCTACCAAAACCACTGACAATAAATGCAGTACCAAACGTTGGTTATCAAATCCCTACAAAAATGTATGATTCTCTATGACTATTGGCAGGACTGGATTAACAAGACACAATGGGCACTGTGTCTAGACCCTATAAAAGTTTTAAGGGTCAACAAAACTTGGAAATACTGTACTGGTATATATTTTCACTGTGGCATGATCTACAAAGCTTTATAGGCCTAGTTATTAGCCTTCCAGCTTATATCAACTACATAAGTATCAGGTTATTCACAGGGGGCAAAATGCATACAGCTGGCACATTACAGTAATTGCAAATTTTTAGACCTATGATTTAAATTGTGCCCAGGACCTATGTAGTCATCATTATGGCATGTGTACTACTGCAGAGATAAGCTCTGTATTTATTCAATGACTTTCGCAAATAACTCCAAGAAAGTCAATCCTAGTTACCACCTAAACTTCAAATTCCTACCAAAATATACATCTGTCTACATATACAGTACTTACAAATGCTGTTTACATATACGGTACTTACAAATGCTTCAAATCCCTACCATAACCATAAAACACTATGTCTACATCTAACAGTACTTTGATACACATCCTATGGACTTTCACACATAACCACTAATTTAAGAAGCATTGACAGCATTCTTTTTTACCCAATTCCCACCAAACTCTTCAAATTCCAACCAAACTGCAACCAAAATTTATGTCTGTCTAGGTCTACTGGTACTCACATCAGTATCTGCTTCACTACATTCAACCAAATTCCTACTAAAATCACCAAACACATGCATCTATGCCAACTACTGGTACTCGTTCCACTAATCCCTTGACCACATCCAAATTCCTACCCCGGTCTAGGTGTGTCTAGGTCTACTGGTACTCACTTCAGTATTCGTTTGACCGCGGGCGCATCATCGTCGGTGCTGGAACGCGTGTCCGGTGCTGCTAGGTGTTCCAACTCCAACGTGTCTGTGTCCCTTGGGGGTGAGAGTGACACACTGAGCCAGGCAGTGACAGGGAGAGAAAGAGAAAGGAAGAGAGTGGGAGAGAGAAAGGAGGAGAGTGGGAGAGAGAAAGAAGGAGAGTAGGAAACAGGAAGAGCTGAGTGAAAGAATGGGAAAAAAGTGAAGGGAATACATGATGGGGAGACAAACAGTAAAAGAGAAAACGGGTGCAAGGGTTTTGAGACATGAAGGACATAAAGTGAAGGGGAAGTAACAAATACACAGAAAGATGAGATACAAGGATTGAGAGAGAGAGAGAGAGAGAGAGAGAGAGAGAGAGAGAGAGAGAGAGAGAGCAACAGGAGGAAAGGCATAAAATTATCCTGACAGAAGAGGAAACAAAAAAGGAAATCAAGTACAAGAGCAATGGAAGAAAACTAAATTTAAAAAAATAAATAAATACATTACATTAAGAAAAAATTATAAAGTTGAAGACTCAAATCAGATAATATTACTGACCTTCATACAAGAAATTCTAAAGAGTTAGTGAGTACAGGTTAGAAATATAGACTTGAAAGAAAAGGAGCAAAATATAAGAGATTTCAATGGGGACCAATTTTCATACACGTATCTTATGCCTTCATTATTCTAACAGTGCACTGTCAGGCAGGAACTATGTCTAAATCTAATGCATGCCTTACATTATATCAACTGGCGCAAAATGCCTCATACTGTACCAAACTTCTACGCACTGGTCAATGCATCTATAACTAACACATGCAGTGATTTAAAACCCGTAAGTGGGGCATTAAAGCTGCAGATGGTCTTGTTCTTCCGCAGTCATGGTTTTTTAGATAGGCGGCAAGTCCGTTGCTTGCAACTTGATTTTTTAGGCAGTATAATAAAACCATAATTAGTTTTGGGTTGCATGTAGTAAATTTAGCATGACAAAATAATTATAATAATTAAAATAATAATTAATAACAATAATGTAAGTGATTTGTACTTTTTATCTTTGGAAATTTTGTCATTATAACTGTTAATACTCATTAACCATTTTAGAAATTTTGATTAAAAAAAAAAAAAAAAAAAAAAAAACATTAGTGCTGAGGTCGGCTTTTAGTGCTTTACAACAACAAACATTTTGTACAGCAGTGAACAGCAAATTTAATCTTTTCTTTTGGAATAACAATAACTTCAGTTAATTTTACACTCTGTGTACAATGACAGAAACAGTGAAATTGTTCACTAATGGCACAGTTAATGTACATATTGTATGTGCAGTCAGGTCTCTAATAATGAATAACGGTAGCTGACAGTTTGAGTCTGAACTGTAACTCAATAACAGTGGCAAGTTTTATATCAGAAACTTCTGAAGAACATGTTACAACAATGCTTCATTCTTTAATGCATATAAAATTGACCCCCTAAGAGTAAACTGACCAGAGTAAGATCCAGAGAGCAATGGCTGTATAAGGGGGAACATTATAGTAGCCAGATTTTGAAAGAGAGCCAGATTTTGGAGTTTGAGTGAAAATGAAGTGTGAGAAAAACTGCAAGTCCTCAATGTGTCTTCTTCCGGTCTCTTCCTCAGAGACTCTGGAGAGTTTTTCCCGGAGAACATGCCACCTCTCCTTCTGCCGTTTTCTGAAGGCTTGTTTTGTTTAGCTTGACGGATACCTTGTGTGAATTAATTACTGGTTGAAGTTAATGTGCAATCCAAAGATTGCATTAAACAATGCTTTGCAGTTCTGTTGTCTTGAAGCCAGAAGCACTGTAGCCCAAATGGCTCTAGACATTAAATCTTCCCCTCCTTTTCCAGAGGAAGAAGAGGGGGGATTGTCTACCCTCTACACACAATGCACTATTTCTACCAGTGTTGGAAAGTATAATGCTCTCTACACACTTCACTAAATACAAAACACACAAACACACATACACACACACAAAGCTATCAACCTTCGCTTTGTGATATGGATCGTCTTCATCAAACCCATTTCTTAATACAGTAATGTAAAATATTTCCAAGAATGTTAAAAGACAGGATTCTTCAAACCCAACAAGAAACACCGCCTCTGAAAATGCAAACATAAAAGAGTGTTGTCTCTTGTCAAGTTTACCAAATATTTAGTGTTGTTTAAAATATTCATCAAAAACTTTTGATATAGAAGAGGTTACGTAAAATAAGGACTCTCACTATGCAGAACAAATAATATTAATTAAATTATGAAGTATGAGCCCAAAATGGATTTTTTTTTTTTCTTTTAATGAAGTATGAAAACCTCAAATGGAATAATATATATTTCTCTTGTCACATTTTTTACTAAATATTAAAAATTTGGTGTTCTGCTTTTCTGAATTTGTATTCTTATTGAAAATAAGATACAGTACCCTGGTGGTTTCTCAGTCCTGTATACAATATCTTCAAACTTATTATTCTGACGCCATACACATTTTCCCTCCCACCCCCCTCTCCAGCCAGTCCAAACAATTCTCAGCGTGCAATGCTAAGAGTTGCATATAACTTTGCTATTCAGCAGGTTAGCATCAAAACAAAGAGCAGAAAATGGTACAAAAAAGAAAAAGATATACGGCGTGCATTTTCTACCTGTCCTGTCAATTTCAATACCAGTAGCATAAAAACAATGTCAATAAAAGAAAAAAAACTGGTAAACTTGCGTGCGATATCTACATCCCACCAACCCATGGTCAGGATACTCAACTAACAGCCATATATCAGATGGCATATGAGGCTCTGTAGCACCTCTGCCATGGAGATTTATTTTCCATATTACACCTTAATATTCTGTATGTTACTTACAGCTTTCTGACATCAACATAACTTGCACCAGTAACATACAGCAGGATACTGAGGCTTAATGTGCAGAATAAATCACTTAGAAAGACATGCTATAAAATCCCCACAGTCACTTAAAATATGACATTAAGTCCTCAGTCTCCAATGCAGAGGGCTGTGACTAAACTCAAAATTTTGTCTAAGCTAATAATAATGCTTATTATTATCATTGCATGTTGCTGTCAAAATACATAAATAATATTTGTGGCTGCAAAATATACAAAATAAAAGATGTAAACAATATGTTTCTATCAGCACAAAGCAAAGTATCTCTCAGGCAGTGTTCTCAGCTGGGCAAAGGAGATATGAGCTGGGTGGGTCAAATGTCCAGTATTTAAGTTCCCTGTCCCTGGCTTTTCCTGTTTGCCAGTTTGTTCAGACCATCATACTGCTGACAGAAATTGGACAACAGTCATCACTGAACCAGAGCTGCTGAATTAGAGCTGTTGCACTTTAAGTGTTCTGTGGCTCGCACAACAATGACTATATTCTTAAACAGTAACTTTTTTTTTTTTTTTTTTTTTTTTTTTTTTTAATAAGTACAAAGGCATTCCCTCCCCCTCTGCCATTTCTGCAAATATTTTAGCCAAGATAACTACTTCATATTGACTTCTGGCCAAAAAACTCTTTTGAGTTTGCAGAGTCAAGATGGAGTCAGGTCAAAGTGATGGAGTCAAAGTAAAAAAGTTTTAAGGTAACGACAGCTACACAGGTATCTTGACTTTCACTGACTGCCACTTAAATTTTGAATATGGCTTTCAGTTTGTAACCAAGTCTTAAGTCATCAGATCAGTACAGTTAACTACTGTCCAATTTTCTTGCACTTTTGCAGATTTCATGCAACAGACCAGTAAACACTGGTATTAAAGTTTTAACAAGACCATCTCCAAAACTCAAGGGCAAGTTAGGAGGTAAAGTCAAGATGAACCTGACCCCTAAATCACAAGTTCAATGATAGTTGGGAATTTAGCTGACAAGTTTGGTGAATGTTTTCAAATCTCTATTTACTCTGTGGTCTCTCGACAATTATTTTAGGTACCTTCTATTCTCCCCTTCCTAACCTTTTCATTGCTCAAGGTTCTCTTATGTACATTATTTTGGTTAACACTGACTAACTTAAACTGACTGGACACCACGTGTAAAATATAAAATGTTAATTATATAACTTTTAAACAGGCCCACTTGCCTAGTCTATCGTGACTGGTGCCTCACTGTTTTACAGGGTGAAATGGGTCCATAATGGTTTTAGTACAAATAATCTTGACACCCAGTTTTTACTATCAAAAGGGGCATTATTATTTTTATTATTATTATTATTAAGCTGCACCTCCTAACCCTGCTCTAGGGTGGGAAAGGAGGTCCAGATGATGATGATGATTATTATTTTTCACATCAACTTCTAAGGGGTGCATGACCTTGTAGTTCTGGGTTGAATGCACCACACAAAGGGCTCCCTACCACACAAAGGGCTCCCTACATGACATGTTCATCTTGCTTTATGAACTGCATTTTGTAAGGTGTAAGGCACTTCAGTGAGAAAACATATGCTTAAAGGGTACAAGAATTTAAAGAGTACAGATGTTTAGGGTACATGTGCTAAAATAGTACAGGTCTTTTAACAGCTCTTATTTTCACAGGGTTACAGCTAGGCCTCCACCTCTATCCACCCTTCCCTCTCTTCCCTCAAAACTGGACGTTGGACCCACAACCAGCATGGTGTAAAATTACTAGCAATTTGGTTCTTACGGTCTCCGGGGATTATATGTGTCCTGTTCCAGTGTTTCCATGTACCTACAGGGGGAGAATTTGATGAGGTCAGCTGATGTGGGAGGTGTTGGAGCAAATGACTGAAGAAGAGATGACTGTGAGGAATAAATCTACACTGGAGACAATAGTAAACTATGATAGCACAACTTCCACTGCAGTGGTGCCTCTGTCACCTGCCACTGTGATTCTGTTCTAATCTGGCCTAATATTGCCATCTCTCAAACTTGAATACCGAGCTGTGACAATACATTAATACCAGATATATGGTACTGATTACAAAGATGTGAAATGGATGTAGAACTGCAGCATTCTCTTTTCTGTCACTGAGCTAAGTCAAAAGCAAAACAATGAAAAACTGGGTCAAGTTAAGGTGAGTGGACTAGCGTGAAGGACATCCAAAAGAGTACAGTGTTTACAACAGTTTGGTGGGTAACAGGTTCACACAATGACAAAAGCTGCACTTACTGCTTCCTATACAGTCTATATAAGTGTCTGGGAATGTAATGTGACAGTGAAATGTATTTAGGAAAACACATTCCTGAGAGGTGATGAATGAAAGTGTGAATGTACGGCATATGTGGCCACCAAAGCAATGTGAAGTGAAGGTGTGAAGGAAAGACAGGGATTTGTACACACACATGGAAGTCAGAGTGATCAGTGATAATGATTGAATAAATCTACACATACAGGAGGAAGAAACCATGAAAATATGGTGACATGAGTGAGTGCTAGTGAAACAAGACTGACCTGAACTGTAAACATAAGAATTGCTGGATGGGTTAGGGGAAAGGGGGGGGGGGCAGATATTTTACTGTTTGTTTGGCAATTCTGAGACTAAAAGTTTACTCTGATGTCATACTAAAGTCTGCTCTACTTTCCTTCCTGTACAAACAAGCATTTATGTTAACTGATACAGTACTAGGATGGTGGTGATGACACTGACAACAGGGATGAAGAGGAAAAGTGGTAATTTGTGATACATACAAGAATTTAATTAAAATAAAAAGTTCTGGGTTGGGGAATTATTTAATTGATATGGTGATGATAATGAAGATAATGATAATCACAATGTCAATGACAATGACGATCATGGCAAACGTGAAGCAGAACTGAACTACGGTATTATGCTCCATTAGCATGTTAATATATTTAGCATAATTATTTTTTTTCCTACTTTGCTATTTAACAGGATTAATATATTTTAACAGAAGGTTAGGTGGTATTTGGGGACGCTCACCATCCACTCACTCGATGTAGTGCTGCTTTCGAGTGTCTGCCCTTTCCTCTCCTCCATCCTTCTGTCCTTCCATCCTCTTCTGTTTTTCTTTCCTTAGTCTTTCCTTGTCCTTCTGCCTACGGGTGACTTTACACTCCCTCTTCTGTCTTTCTTTCCTTCATTCTTTCCTCTTCCTTCTGCCTGTGGGTAGCTCTACATTGAGTGACAAGCCAAATGGTTTCCTGTACACCAGGAAACCATTTACTATGCTGGGTGGTAACCATATAACCAAATTTTGGCGCCTGGTGGTTCAGTGGGTAATTATTGCACTCCAATCAGATGGAGCCGGTGAAGGTTTATATCCATGGAACGGTTGGGGTTTATTGCTCACGTAATGTCATTCAGGGATGAGTGAGGCTGGTCATTCTCATCTTAAATGTCAGGACCAACTGCCTAGCCCCAGACTCGTACACTCCTCATGGGGGAATGTAGCACTGGATGATGGATGGATGGATGAACAGAAGGTTACTGAACAACCAAGTGATGAGCAAATGGAGGTGATGTTAGTTTATGACAGGCACTGATGACAGCTCGTTTTTGTTCTCTTCTTTCCCATTCCTGGATGTAACCAGCCTAAAACGATAAATGAAACTGATACAGGTTGATGATTACATCCCAGCAATATTGTGTGCTATATAAGCATTGCGTCAGACAGTGCTAGTTAGGGTTTTGAGTGTACAGGTACTGTGCTGGCCTACTGAAGACGGGCCATACTCTCACCATCACAGAAGGCTCCCCTGCACAAGTGCCTCAACAGCTTATTTTTTCATCTATCTATCTATCTATCTATTGCCAGACGCCTCAATCCCGTTTGGGGTGGCCACAAACAAATCGCCTCCAAGTCGCCCTGTCCCCCGCCATTTCACTCCCCTGCTCCCAACTCACCCCCCCCCTCTCTCATATACCTCTCCACCCCATCCCTCCATCTCATCCTCAGCCTCCCCCTCCCTCTTCCCCCCTCCACCTCACTCACATACACTCTCTTCGTCAGTCTTTCACCCTCCATCCTCTCCACATGGCCAAACCACCTCAGTGTGTTCCTCATAACGCTTCCTATCACATCCACATCCACACCACAACGCTCCTTTATATCCTCATTCGTCAGCCTGTCTCTCCACGTGACTCCACAGGCTCCTCTTAAATAACTCATTTCCACTGCTCTCACTCTTAACTTGTGCCCTTCCAACAATGTCCAAGCTTCACTTCCATACGTTAGAGTTGGTATCACAATACTGTCATGTAGTAACTTTTTCACTTCCATGCTCACTTCCCTGTTTCTTATCACTGCTTTCAAAGAACCAGCAACCTTTCTTCCCTGCTGTACCCTTTCAAGCACTTCACCCTCCAAACCTCCATCCTTACTCATCACACTACCCAAGTACTTAAACGTACTCTATCTATCTATCTATCTATAGCCCGACGCCCTAATCCCGCAAAGGGTGGCCGCAGACAAAACGCCTCCAAGTCACTCTGTCACCCACCATTTGACTCCCCTCCCCCCAACTCATCCCCCCCTCCTTCATATACCTCTCAACTCCATCCCTCCACCTCATCCTCGATCTACCCCTCCCTCTCCCTCCCTCCACCTCACCTACATACACCCTCTTAGTCAGTCTTTCATTCTCCATTCTCTCCACATGTCCAAACCACCTCAGTGTATTTCTCCTAATCTTTTCAACCACATCCACATCTACCCAACAACGTTCCTTCACTTCTTCATTCGTCAACCTGTCCCTCCACGTCACTCCACATGCTCCTCTCAAGTAACTCATTTCCACTGCTCTCACTTGCAGCTTTTTTGTAAGTGATTCAACACTAGAGGTATAAATAACACATGACAATAACTATTTACCCCATCAGTATGTTATCTCATATTCTAACTCTTGTTACCATCAAATAATTCTATTCAGCCTTCAGAAGACCTTTCAAAGTGATGCATTTGTATCAAACCCCTTCACTACCAAGTACTGGGTATGCTGTAGGAAATTTGATTTAAAAAAAAAAAAAAATCACCATTCTGAAAAACTTCTAGTACCTGGTATTGCCTCCTACATAATATACAGAGCTAATGATGGCACAGTCTGCAGCCCACAGTATGATCAGCAACTGTAAGACACCATGTGGCGTGCTATAGCCATATGATCTGCCTTGGTTACTACTAAGATGTGTGAGGGTGGGTCAACATTGGTGTCAAAATGAATATCTATGGAAGAAGTGCCAGGGAGCCTCCTAACCCAATAAAAATATAGCCCAATCAAGCATACAACTGGGTGCATAAATGATAATGCAGTGATGCATACTGCATTGCTTACTTTAATCATGCCAATTCTCTACTACTGTACATCTAACCCAAATTTACTACAATTCACTACCTGTACATTTTCTAAAATATATTAACATCTTTCAAGTGCTTCATATCAGTGCTAGGACTATTTTATACAAATTTTTCTGAACATTAGACCCATTTTTAAAACTTTTTTATTTTTCAGACAGTAAAAAAATGAAGGTATCTAACGTATTCTCAGCTGCCGTATTTCACTGTGAAAAATTCCACACTAACTCTTCACATAAATCAAGTTGCATTTATTGATCTGCTGCCTGTATTAATTCTATTAAAAAAAAATAATAAATGCTCTTCTTCGGTTTTATGGCAATCCAAAACCAGTTCTTCTAAACTGAGGCAAATATTTACAATTCTGCTACCTCAAATATTTCTATACAGGCAAACTTTCAAAAATGCTCTGCTTCACCTGCGGGATATTAAAAATAAACCCACACCAATTCTTCACTACTGCCTGAACAACACCTAACTATTGCTTAGCTCTAGTATTTGCGTACATTTTATGCCTATTCTTCATTAAATCTGGCCAATACTGCACTTAAAATTATATGTACTGTAATTCTACCATCTTTTAGAAATACTAAGTGCTGTATTTGATTACCTAGCAAATATATGATATACTTAAAAAGTGCACAGTTTACTCTTTTATGTTATGTTCAGCTTCAAAAACTACACAGTATACTTCAGTTTTGGGAACTGTTCAACTTTCTTCCTACATTTTGTTCCATTCACTGTATTCAATTTAACCTTTTTAACAGTTTAAACTCTAGTGTCAACTACGCGTACCAATCTACATTAAGAACTTTCTAGCCTTCTATTTAAAAATTTTCCTTGATTTCCTTATAGCGTATTCTTTACCTACTACAAATTATTTGTATGAATTTCTAGCTTTCTAATTTGTATTCCTTAATATTCTTTACTTTCTATTCTTACTATTATTATTCTATTACTTACTACGCCTATGAATACAGATTCCTTGATCTCACTTACCAACTGACAACAAAAGTTTGAATACCAACCCAGTGGTTTAGTCAGCAGGGCACAGAAAGAAAGAAATACTGCTGAATAGTTTTTTGTTACTGTGTATCGTAATTCACTCCACCATGACCTGACTTACTGGAAAAGTAATCCCCACATTCTAAAACTGCTGACTGTGAATATAAAACAGCCTCAGCCCAATTTAGGCCATCTTTAGGTGTAAATTAAGATTGAACAATTGCTTTCTATCTCTTGTGATACCCGAAGAAACCAAGTTTGGCCATAATTGCTGTATTCTAATCATACCCATAATTTCAGCAGGTGAGTATAATTTTTTTCTCTGTCAGTATTGTGTTCAACTGAATTTCCACATGGTGAAATGGAATGTAAATCAAAAGACTAAAAGGAATGATACTGTCCACACTGTTATATGGGTGTGGGACACTGGTGAAGAAAGTAAGTACAGTACCGAGAGGAATCAGTAGAAATGGATCTGTCGGTCAATGTGTGAGTTGCTTAAAATGGAAATAGTGATAAACGTAAAATATATATATATATATATATATATATATATATATATATGGTGATGAAATCTATTATCAAAAGGTAAACAACCAAGTACCTTAATGCTAAGGATATGAATAGAGCTACAAAACAATTATGGATATGAAGTGCTAAAAAAAGAGGATACAGCATGTGAATCTGAGGATGATCAGAAGCACTGAGGGCCAAGAAGATGACTGGATGTTGTAAAAGAACGTGACTAAGCTTGGAGGCTGAGGAAATAAAAACCTGACAAAGGATAAAACTGGATGGATGAAACATAATTTGTATGGATATGCATATGATAATGGTGGCACCCCTCTTTTAATCTGGCAGGGTTTGTTAATACACATCAGTTATATACAGAACACAGTCAGTGTGGAAAGGTTATGCCTGTGGGGTGGAACAGAGAATTCTGATGAATGAATGGAAGTGTAATCCATTTCGCTGAGCCCTCCGCTGACAGGTCTCCTACTTCTGTGTTCTTCTCCTGTTTCTGTATCCTACCCAACCCATTTCATTGTGGGAGAAAGAAGGTTTAAAAGCATAATATGCTAACAATTAATCTCAACGTCACAGTGTATGACGGAAGAGTGCAACACGTGATAACTGACTTAGGAATGCCAGGAGTTAATGAAAATATAACTTCCTGTGAGGACATTTGTGTAGGAAGAGGGCTGGCCATCATAAATATTTCCTTGAACTACAAAATGCTAATCCTAAAAGCTCACTATGCTGACTGCTGTCTCGTGAAATGCATGCCAAACATCATATGGTCATTTCTACGATAATTTTGAGTGACAGATCCAGAAGATGACCCCACACTCCAACTGTCTACCTTTATGGAGCTACAAATACTGATGACCTTGTGTATTAATTTTGGGCCCATTTTCACTGTAATTGCAGCTTGAGAAGGCTGAGTGTTGGACCTTATGTAGATAGAGCAATTATCAATTATCCCCCAAAGTTTATCCCCCCAACAACCTTAAGTTTGGAACAGTTTTCATGGGTCACCCTATATGAAGTTTGAAAATATCTGTATCCTTGAACAAGCCTTCAGTATTTAGCACACACATACATTAATAATGGCTGGATTAGTTAACGGTGAAAGCACAATGATTAGCAACACTCCAGTTAGCTCATTCATTAATCCCTTTCAGTCTGATGATGTCTTTTTGTCTTATTCTTGCTGCTGCCATACAATTACATTCAGCTTAGGAAGGATCCTCACTGTGAAGGGGTTATTTAAGGCTACGCTCAATCTCCCCAATTTAAGGAATCTCTCCCAAGCTTAATAAAAAAATCTGGAAACAACAAAAGTTAAATAAAGATGCCACCATACTGAAGGGGTTTAGCAACACATCTCTAGTTAACCCTTTCACTTGTCAAATGTAATTCAGGTCAATACAGTATTACACAATTTTGCTCAACTGAGGAAAATGCGGGAGTCAAAAGATGAAAGAATTATCTCAAATTTCGATACTGCTGCTATGGACACATTCCAATACATCATGCAGGCCAACACAGATGACTTTTCTAGGAAAAATGCTAGCAGTCAAAGGGTTAAACACTATCATGACCAAACAGTGTTACAATCATCAGCCATTAGAAGCACAACAGTCATTAGTTAACACACTGATATTTGCTAATTAGAGGCCACATTTCCTTATATATCAGCTAACAAAGGCATTAAGGTGTCATTATACCTGTAACTGTATCATAGCTTTTTAAAACCTAAACCCTGATATGGGAAAGTATTCTCATCAGCATGAAATGCTTCCTAGCATCTATTCCATACTGATTTATTTTGCATATTAAAACATTCTCTTGTATATGTTTTTTTTTCATACAGAGATAGTTTGCAAATACAGCATTTAAGACAATATTACAATGCCACAAACAAAAACAAATAGCTAAGGAGAAGGTGCTAGGATCCTGCTAAACCCACAGGAAAAAAGATTATTTAATGAAGTTATGTTCATATACTGACAAGCTGCCTGAAAAAGAACAAAACAAGCATTATACTGAAGCCTTACCTTCAGTAACACATTCATACATTACAAGGACTATAATTTTATCATCACCCTAATCTTAAAATTTCTCCCGAGTGCTTTGATCCATATTATTTTATTCAGCGGAGGAGAGACTTATCAAACTTGTGGGGTTAGATGGGTTAGATATAGCCTTCAATATGAATTAAATAATCTAATGTAGCACAGATTAAAAAAAATGAGATGTTAACAGAAAATACACTGATCACACATAAGTACTTTTTTTTTTTCCTTGCTTACATAAACTCAAAACCTTACTTAATGGACCCAATATTCCTGAATGAAATTGCCATCACTGTGATATTCCACCCATAAACATAAGCTACCACTGTTTTAAGACTGTTTATTAAGGCTTAGTTTCAATATATCTAATAGGCCCAGATTCACTTGCAAAACTTCCAATCACTTGCCTCTCATCACTGAAATTTGTAATCATAGGAAGGACATGGAAAGAAGCGAGCAAAATGTTTCTTTGTCATTAGTTCTTCCTACAAAAGCAAATCCTGGATATGATAAGGAATTAATTGTACATCTGTTTGTGAAACTTCATCCAGCTCTATTTAATGCCTACCTTGCTGTCCCTCTACTCCCTCGTATATGACCTGGGAAATTTTCAAGGCACTCTACAAAGATACTTATGACTATTCCATCCAAATGTTCCTACTTCCAAACATCAACAAATCTTCTTTCAACAACAACATTAATGCCTTACCTCACAGCCGCCCTACCTCTCCTAAAAATGAGACTGCTATGTAGTTACAATTAATTAATGCTGCAAACTACAAAGTCTTACCAAATCTTTTCAAATAACCAACATATTTCAGATGTTTACAAATCTTCCTTCATCATTACCAATACCTCTATTCTTTACTAGATATAAAACCATCATGAAGTTATGAGTACAGCCACAACCCACAATGATTATACAGTTATTTCAACCAATCATTTACACTTTTCCCACTGCTTTTACCTGCATTATCTCAAAACCTCATGTCCTTGTTCCTTTACGTATGCTGAATATAAAAGTCCTGAATTACTTACAAATCACATCAACAAACTGCCACAGTTTCTAACAGTTTACAAATCCTCTTAAACCATCACTGCCTCAAAGACCTTACCTTGCATCCCCTCTGCTCTCCTGAATATGACACTGTCAAGAAATTATGATTACAAAAAACTGCAAAAATAAGATCATCCCAATTAGATGCCCATATTTCTCAATGACATCTCTATCTTCCTTTTAACTGCATCACTTTACGACCTTACCTCATCACCCCTTTACTCCTAGACACTAAACTCTAGCAATTATTGGTCACAAATACTTTTCAATTGTTCTAACAAATCTCACGTCTTTACCAATCACTTATGGCTCCTTCTCTATCAACATAATCTAAAGACCTTACCTCGTCGCCCCTTTACTCCTCCTGAAGGCATTCCGAATAGCTGACACATCCGACCGCAACCGACTGACGATCTTCTTGGGTCTGTCATCGGCTGGGTCCCTGTTAGGCGATGGTGTGCCTCGCTTGCTGGAGCCAGACGAGCCAGACTTTGAGGTGGTGTGTCGCGCCTCCATCAACCTCTTCCGCCCCAGTGACTGGAGGATTTCCTGTGAGGTGGATGAAACTTGGTATCTAACTAGTTATCTCTGAGTCTACCCGACTTCTGTCAATCAATCCATTATTCTATCTTATCTATCCATCCATGCCTCTTGCTTATGAGGATGAAGAATTTCCTGTGCAATGGAAATGAGGTTACAAGTTATATTCCCTTTCTGTAGTGCATATCTCTATATACTCATTTATTGTAGATGCTCAGTCCTACCCACTCCTGTAGAAAGATGCCCCACACCAAGAGAAGTACCCTTATTCACTTACATCCAGGGTCTCGGCTACTGTATGTAATGATGAACACCACAACAATTTTTAACTGTCTAACACCAGGTCCTCTTGATTTATGTTACTCCACTTGGCTCTTTTCTTGCATGTTATAAATGTCTGACAGTGAGTCATCCCCTCATAAACCACTTCACTCCAATTTGCTGTGTTCCATACAGGTCTCTCATATACATACTTGGACTTCCATGATTTAAAACTCATCTTTCCACCTCTAGACCTCCCACTCTCTCTCACTGCTTCTGATTCTCATCTGTAAAACCTCATCAATCTCTCTTCACTCATTCTCTCCACTGGATATACTGTACCATTAAACACAATCTGGTCTGCTCTTTTCATTATGCTGACTCCATTTCCACAACTCTCTCTTACACAGTCATTTCTCTCCAACCATCTCATCCACACAAACTGTAATTTGGTACTTTATTTTCAACAGTTTCATTCTCTTCTAGTCACTAAAATTAATGCCCACACCTCTCATCCATACAATAGTCAGCAATGCTGGACATTCTAGGTACACATCTCAACCTGAATAAACAAAGATATATCCCTCCACACAATTCTCAATGCTCCAAATACAGTGCTCTTGCCCCTTCTTTTATCCTATGGTTAATCTCAGGTCCAACAAGTACAGTTTCTATTTACACTGAATTTATTCTTCCACCGAAAAGCAGTGACATCCACACTTCTATGTCACATATGCCCCAACAACAAGAGGATTTGGTCTACAGTGGTGGTCAGTATATTTTTCATTAAATAACCATCCTTCTCTTTTTCCTTTTATTCTGACCCTAATATTAAATCTCAAAAATTAACAAGATCCAAAAACAGAAAAAAGAAAAGTGTGCTTGATTCTAAACAGCTGTAATACTTAATGCCTTGACTCAGGTACCTAACCCCTCTAGCTCAAAAAAGTCTCCCCTAAACAATAAAATCAAGACCTCTGTTGTGATGGGGTTAATGAACACTGTCTCGAACTCCTCCAATTCAAATACTCTCTCCTAAACAAAATAAACTACTGACGGCAACAACCAAATAAAAAACAGGAAGCAAGAGATAAAAAAAATAATAATAATAAATCACTGAATTGAAGCACTGAATGGTTAGTGATGAAATGTCCACTGCCAACACATCAGCCTCTCCCCAACCCTCAAACACAATAATCTCTCATTTAACACACCGCTACATCTGATTAGCCTCTCATATCATGCCACTAATTAACCTGGCAACACTTTTCATGCCATTATAACTGAGAGGTCAGGATGTGTTGTGAACAGTGGTGGCTGATGCAACTCACACTACCAATTTCACCAATAAATTCATTCTTACTGCACCAAACTGTGCACCATCCTTATACATATGACATCTTCATATACAGGTACTGCTGATAACCATATCACACTGTCCCACCACCAACCTCACCCTTGTTTTACTCTCACCCTGACACACCCTCCCTCATGTCCTCCCATCCCACCCCCATACAAATTATTATTTTCTCTCACTAGGGATAACAAGGCAGTTTTCTCTTCAAACAAATTTCTGTATAATAACACCTACTGTGGCAAGCAAAATGTCTCTTTATACAGGGGCTACAGCAAGCAAATCCCAACAGTCTCCTTCCTTTACCTATCCCCTTCCTTTTGCTCACCTTCCTCTTATAACTCTCAACCCACTGCTTCTGACTATCAGTACCCTAGGCCTATATTCTCATAATGGAAATTCCCTGGCACCTCTTCCTTGCCAATTCATTTCTGATCGTGGTATGTTAACTATACCTGTATGCTTTTTATGCAATAAATTATTGCAGATATGGCAATGATAAAAATAACTTGCAATAAATCATTGTTGATAAAGAAATGACAAAAATAACATCCAAAATTATTTTCATTTTGTTGCTGTTGTTGCTTAATCCTAGTCTGTCTTGCCAAACAATTCCACTGACCACATCTAAGCAACTGCTTCTGTGGGGTCATCCTACAGGTACAGTACCGTACAGTTAATACACCATGTAAGGATCTATCATCCCCTTGTGGCAGACACTGCCTCACCAGGGTCAAACCAGAATCCTTCCTATGGCAAGATGCTGGAAAATATGAAGAGGTTTGGCTCCCAGGCGGATGCTGCAGATGCTCCACCCAGGATGCACAGCACCACAACATGTAGGTCCCTCCCCAGCACCTGCTAAGAGGTAATATGCAAAATATATTACTAAGGAAGAGGCGCTAGGAAGCCTCCTAATCAGACAAGAATACATGTGCCAATGAGTGGCTGTGCCTTACCTGAGCCTCTGGGTAATCCTTCATGGCCATCAACACATCCTCACGGGACAATGAAAACAACTCCGAGTAACCCACCGATCGCACGTCTGCTGTACGTCTGTGGGAAGAATAGAGTTTGCAGAGGCTTGTGAAGGAATTTTGGGGTGAAACAAGGAATACATCAGGAAAAATGGAAAGTGATAATATTAGTGCTGATGTGTCCTGTGATAACGTACAATCAAAAACAATTATTGGTATCCCTCCAATGAAGCCATGGGCTGTAAATAGTTCGTTCACTCTACAAAGGATCAATTTCCAAAGGAGTGGTAGAGTGAAGGTGAGTTTAAAATAAAACAATGAGAAAGTCAGTGGAAGGTGGCAGGTCAGGAGGGTACCAATTATTGATTTCATCCATACTCCTATTAATTTAAGGATCTGGCTGAGAATTAGAGCAGGACTGCTCCTGGTCCTGCTGTTGCTGAAAACGATAACTGAGCCCAGCTATTATGTTCAGTTATTGATTTAGGTGTCCCGCTAATTTTGTAACTATGTTAGTATTCTTGCCTGCTACACAGAATGATAAAAACAAGGGAATTCTAAACACATCCTCCTCCACACTAACATAACTACAAAACATATACATGTATCATGACACACTGCAGCTCATGATTATAAAGTACATAATGTAAAAACAAATGTGTTTGCATATTAATGAAGTTTACTGTAATACTCCCCTTACACCAAAACCAGCTCAGCTGAACATTACTTAATCCAAACTTTTTTCATTTATATTCAAACAGATGGTGGTATTCTTAATCATGATTATAACTAATATTATTGCTTACTTGTTGAGGTCATCCACACTGAGAATGTTATTATTACCTATGGCAATAACCAAAGTAAAATTCCACAACTAAAATAACAAAACCCCATCACAACTACAACTATTACTAACTTATTAAGGCCTACCACACTGAGAATGTCACAACTCCACAAATAAGACAATAATAAAGAAAAACTAGACAACACAATAACAAAATCACAATGAGTTACAACAACCACAACACTTATTACTCACTTGTTAAGGCCATCCAGGTTGAGAATGCCAATCTCCCCAAAGAAGTCCCCTGCCTTCATAGTGGTGAGCACCTTGCCTGTCTCACTGTGGGGACACAACCACACATCATATTCATAGAATGGTAATCTCATGGGCAGAGGGGGCTACCTAGCACATTTTTTTTAGCAAATTATTTTGCATACAGCACATTAATATACTCTTGTTTGTAATTTATATACAGTACTTTCACTACTGACAGATTTCACAAATACAAGAAAACAAATAATCATTGTATCATATGCAGAAATAGACTGGTAAGGAAGAGAAGGTACGGAGTCTCATCAAGGCTGATCTTAGCCACAGCCTTCCAACACAACACCCAACAACCATGACAGCCTAACTGGGGAGTGCAATAACCCAAGTGAGGGGTGTAAAAATCTAGCTGGGGAGGGCAGCTTTGCTCTCCCCAATCCTTCCCCCCCCCCCACCAATGTTTACAAATCACCTAACACCGTGCATATGTGAAGACTGAGCCTGAAAATAAAAATTTTAGCACAGTAAAATTTTTGGCAAATGTGTACTGGGTTGGACAGGTGCATCAATGGGCCTTCCTCCTCAACCAGTCTACGCTGTGCCTGTTGATGCTTTTAATTCCTACAGCAACCAAACACTTCAAAACCAAGCTAAAGTAAGTAACATGAACTACTGTATACATCTATCTATCTATCTATCTATAAATATATATAAACCACTACATATATATATATAAACTCAACCACTAATATAGTTCATTCACCAACTTGGCAGAAATTATCATCTTTTTGCAGTCTCTTTCCTGAAGCTCACTGTCAGAATAAAACAAAACTATGTACATGTACCCTTTCTACAACATATTCTGGTAGGTTATTCTATTTCACAATGTCATTAACAGAAAGACATTTTTAGTGCAATCTACGGTAAGTTAATGAGAGAGAGAGAGAGAGAGAGAGAGAGAGAGAGGGGGGGGGGCTATCTAATAACAACTAATTAGACAAGGTACAACACACTACACCCTAACTACAGCTGTTGTAATGAGAATGGAACACTAGGCTGGCATCAGGGAGATAGGGAAAGATTGGATAGGAGAGGAGAGGAAAGGGTAAAATAGGATAAAGCAGACTGAATTAGGGCTGGCATGGATAGGATGGGATGGGAAGGGATGGGTTAAGCTAGGTTCAGTCAGGCTGGCTTGAGTTGGGTTGGAATGGGATGGGTTGGGATGGGATAGGCTGAGTTGGAATCGAACAGGAGTGGCTGGGCTGGGCTGGGTTAAATTGAATCTGGTTGAGTTGGGATGGGATGGGATGGGATTTACTAGGTTGTTAGGGCTGGCTTGTTTGGCTGGGTAAGGTTAGGGCTCAATAAGTACATTAAACTAAGATCAGGCAGTGTCATTTACAAAGTCACTGGCTTTTGAGAAGGTCTGTGATCTGGAATATGGCTGCTGTTCAAGATTAATGAAATATATCACAATATCCCTTGTAATAATGCCCTGCTTCACAGATATGTTATAGCCTATGGTATACATATTATCTGCTCAACAATGCAACACTTTAATTCATTAATTTAGCAAATTGGCTGGACTTCATTTGCTCCATCTACTAGATCTAACCATGCTCATAATCAAAATTCTTGTAAACATCAAACAATTTTAATCAGCTCTGCCAATACATGCGGTGCTGTCAGGGTGAAGTTAAATTACCTCCAGAACAGTCTTCATTACCACAAAACAATTTAGGAATCTAGCTTTTCCCAAGTATGCAACTTTTTTATGACATAATACAGTATTTCCTTCCTCCGACCAAAACAAATTCACCGTTTGCTCACACACACTCCCGAGGCAGCCAATTACAAGCCACCTCTATAAGAAGCCCTTAACTGTCTGAATGCTGATTAGATGCCTCCTCTTGCCCATCTACAGACATGAGCCAATCAAAAGGCAGAGGGCGCCACGCCAAATTCTTTCGACTTGTGATTGGCTGCAGATTTTTTCTTAAGATGTTGGTGCAGTCATGATGTTTGTTTATTGTAAGTTTTTCAATAACTAAACCATATACGGTAATAAAAAACCTAAACTTAAAACTCACTAATCCAATCCATCCCAGATCAAATGTAACCAAACCTAATCCAATCAGATCTTACAATATAACCCACCTAAATCTACCCAAACCACTGCAGGTACCTAACTTACTATACCTCAAGCCAAACCTATCTAACCTACCTTGACCCAACCTAACAGTTTAGCTCAACCTATCTGTATCTAACAACCCAATCTAATCAAACCAAATGCCAACAAAAATTTAACTATGACACTGAAACTACTAAAGCAAATCTAGTCTAGCATCACCTATCTACACCTCCCCAACCCAACCTACGTACCCTGCCCACACCACAATTGACCTTCAGATACGTATTGATCTATTCCTGTCAATACCAGTCATAAGAAATTCACATCACCTAAAAATACCACCTTGCAACACCTACTCTTATCGATCTCACTTGCTTTCACTCCAGGTGTTCTGTATTGCTATATTCAACACTTACTTCTATTTATATTTATACGTAGTCTTTTATTTTGTTAGCCTTGGGAGTCATTTGGTGTGAGAATCATGTCTGAATAAGTGGCATAGGAACCTACATAACACCTGTTCATTTGCAATTTATTATGCACATTACACCTTACCATCCTACTGTGCGTTGCTTACACAGTATTCATACCAACACAGTTTGCATTAGCAACATAAAGGGGGATATCAGAGAGTACTACACAGACTAAATCAATATGAAATGGTTATTACCAAGCCTTCCAATGCCACTAAGAATATGGTCTTTCGTTGCCTGGTAAGAAAGTAAAGTGTATGGAAGAGGTGTCATAACTTCTCCCAAAACCACCTAATATAGTACAGTACATAGTATTTTGTGGCCTGGTGTGCTACTCTTTCACCTCCTGTCACCTCGCCTCACCTCATCACGGTAAATGATCGACTAATCACTGATAATTATCTACAATCACATACTAATTGCCTCAACTGACCTGAATTGGCTAAATTGGCCTGGTAATGATCCAACCTTACTTCTGGTTGCCCCAAATTACATGACATCAACCCATTTTCACTTTTTCAGCCAGATTATGCTCTTCTTTTTCTGGTAAACACAGTACAGTACAAATTTATTATGCTCAAGATACAATTGCATCAATGAAGGGTATAATGAAAGCTAGTAAATACTCCCAGGCTGAAAGTCTCTCCTGATTTAAATACAACCATGTAAAGATAACAACAATGTCATATTTTAAGACACATGACAGTACTGTATGGACTAGCATCAAACACCCCTAATGTGATTTCAAAAGGCCTAGCTTGACTTCACATGCCCTGGACTGACCTCAAATGCCCTGGACTGACCTAACAATGCCCCGGACTGACCTAATGACCTCAAGGATGCCGTCAGCGATAATGAACATCTCTCTCGCCACCTCGCCCTTGCGGCAGATGAGGTCACCTGGCGTGAAGATGTACGCCTTCATCTTCAGCACCAGGTCGTGAAGGAACTCTGGCTGGCACTCCTTGAAGATGCTCACCTGTAGGATGGAAGAAAGGAACTGGTGAAGGAAGAGAAGGAATTAACACTGGAAATATGGTGAAGGGGACTAAAGGTAGATCATTTTGTTAAGGATCTAAATATTACAGCAAGTCAAGAAAATATATCAAGGTGGGGGGAAAGAAAATAAAGGAAGGAAGGAGAGTAGAAAAGGATGATAAAGAAAGAAGGAAAAAGGGAAGGAAGGAAGGAGGGAAGGAAGGAAGGAGGGAAGGAAGGAAGGAGGGAAGGAAGGAAGGAAAGAAGGAGAGGAAGGACAACAGATGGTGTTAAGATGTATGCCTTCATCTCCAGCAACAGGGTGTGAAGGAACTTCGGTTGGTACTCCTTGAAGATGCTCACCTGAAGATGTGAATGCGTTAAGGAAGGAAGGAAGGAGGGAAGGGGAGAGAGAGAAAGAGAAAGAGAGAGAGAGAGAGAGAGAGAGAGACACACACACACACACACACACACACATGAAAGGACAATTCAGTGATGACTATTGGCCATCAAGGAGAATCATAAGAAGTGGGGGAGTGAGTGAATGAGTGAGGGAAGGAAGAATAGGAAAAACAGAAAAAGAATCCTAAAAAAAAAAAGAAAGATGGAAATGAAAGAAGGAAAGGTGAACTATATAACAAAAGAAAGGCTTGCTGAAAAAATGGAGGAAAGGAGAGAAGGAATGAAGGATGAAAAAGTCAAAGAGGAAGGAAGGAAGATGAGAAACAAGAAAGAAGAAAAGAAACAGGTAGGAAGGAAGGAAGAGAGAGGATGGAAGGAAGGGAGAAGGGATGGCAGGAAGCAAAAAAAAAAAAAAAAAAAAAAAAAAAAAGAAGGAACAAGGAGTGGAAGGACGGAAGGAAAAAAAGAGATGAAAGAAGGGAGGTGGTAATTTTGTTAGAAAGAAAAATTCACCTCCACGTTCTCGGCCTCCTCCTCCTTCAACCATCTCAGTCTCCTAGTCAGTCTCTCATCCTCCATTCACTCACACACGCGATCAACGGAATAAGGGAAACAAATGAAGACTGACGGGAAGCTAAGAAAAGAGCAAGAACAATAAGCGAAGGAAATAAGGAAAGATGGATGGACGGACGGACGGACGGACGGACGGACGGACGGATGGACGGATGGACGGACGGACGGACGGACGGATGGATGGATGGACGGACGGACGGATGGATGGACGGACGGACGGACGGATGGACGGATGGGTGGATGGATGGATGGATGGATGGATGAAAGGAAGGATGAAAGGAGGAAGGATGAAAGGAAGAAGGATGGAAGGAAGAAGAGAAGGATGGAAGGAAGGAGAGAAGGATGGAAGGAAGGAGAGAAGGATGGAAGGAAGGAGAGAAGGATGGAAGGAAGAAAGCAATGAATGAAAGAAGGATGAACGGACGGGAGGGATGACAAAGGATGGAGTGAGTGACAAAAGGAGAAAGGGAGGAAAGAAGGAAGAAAGGGGGGAATAAAAGAAGGAAATGAATGAATAAATGATGAAAATGAATGAATGAGGGAAGGAAGGAAGAGTGGGGAGGGAAGGAAGGAAGAGTAGGGAGGGATGGAAGAGGTGTAAAGAGAAGGATACTAAACAGGATGGAAAGAAGGCTATGAAGGAAAGGAAGGAAGAAAAGGAGGAAATGAAAGAGGCAGAAAGACAAATGGAAGTGAGGGAAAGTAGAAGAAATTAAAAACGAAAAAGGGGTAAAATATAGGGGGAAAGTGTGAATGCAGGAGAGAGAGAGAGAGAGAGAGAGAGAGAGAGAGAGAGAGAATGTAGGGAGGGAAAAATGAGCAGGTGTAAGGAAAAGGAAGGATATCAAAGGAGGGAGGGAGGGAAGGAGGGAGAGTCAAGAAGGAACTCTGGCACTCTTTGAAGATGAAGGCCTGAGGAAGGAAGGGAGGGAGGTAAGGTGGAGGAGGGAGGGAAAAGAGGAAACCTGGTAGAAGAGAAACGAAGTAAGAGATGGGGAGTGAGGAGTAGGGAGGGAGGGAGGGAAAACAGGAGGGTGAAGGAATACTTAAAAGAATATGATGAGTAACAAGAGACATGAAGGAAACGAATAAAGGAATTAAGGAAATAGAATGACTGAAGGAAGGCAAGAAATAGTGAAGGAAGGACGTGTAAAGAATTAGATGAAACAAAGGAAAGGACAATTAGGATGTGAGGGAGGGAAGGAGGATGAAAGGGAGGGAGGGAGGGAAGGACATCAAGACATATGAAGGGAAAAAAAAAAGGAAGAAGGGAAAGGACGACTGAAAGAAGGGCATGCAAAGTAAAAATGAAAGAGAATTAGGAAGGAAGGAAAGGACAGCCAGACTCTGATATACACAGGAAAAAAATAATGGTTGAAAAGACTGAAGGGGAGATGGAAGACGTGCGAAGGACATTGAAGGAAGGAAGGACGGAGCTATGTTCAGTCAGGGATACTTCATTATAGGTTTATTGATCTGTATGGATTGATACCTTCCTTCCCTCCTTACACATGCATCTCTCTCTCTCTCTCTCTCTCTCTCACTTTCTTACTTTCTCTCTCTCTCTCTCTCTCCATCACCCCTGCCCACCCCACACTTAATCTCTCTCCCTTCCCTATCTCCCCTTCCATCTTAATTATTTTACTGCTCTCTTTCACACCCATTTACAATTTAATCTCTCTCTCTCTCTCTCTCTTTCTGCCACCAACAAAGTGGCGTCTTAAAAACCCTTTATGCTTAAAGCTGCCCATAATAAGGCGAGAGAGAGCGAGGCTGGATGGATGGATGGATGGCGGGAGGGGGAGGGGGGGATAGTAGAAGA
Source organism: Coenobita brevimanus (assembly GCF_032717465.1). Classification (NCBI taxonomy): domain Eukaryota; kingdom Metazoa; phylum Arthropoda; class Malacostraca; order Decapoda; family Coenobitidae; genus Coenobita; species Coenobita brevimanus. The sequence continues at coordinate 40,372,946 of NC_137015.1, read as the reverse complement.
GAGAAAGGAATAGAAAGATGGAGGAAGGGAGGGAGGGTGGGATGGATGGATGGATGGATGGATGGATGGATGCATGCATGCATGGATGGATAAATGGATGGATGAATGAATGGATGGAAATGGACTGATGGAATGAATGATGGAAGGGCAAACAGATTTTTTTAGAGGATAAACAGAGGAACGAAAAGCAGTTTGGGGAATAAAGGAATTCTGATAGGCAAAAGTTCTGCAATATGGCAGTGTGACAGTTCAGTCATGAGCACTACCAGATGCCAACACAGCACGGGGAAAGGCGTGGTGTGGAGAGGTGGCGCAATGGATGCAACTTTGTCTGAGCATTTGCCATAAAAGTATCTGTAAACAAATGTAAGGTAGGCAACATTCTTCTTACTTGTAGGGGAGGTAGCTCACTGGTAACTGCTGGGTTATTAATTACTCTTACATCTTTGTTCTGAATCTGAAGTATGGAAGGAACGAAGGACAGCTATTAACAATCATGGCTTTACTTAAACCTTCGGGTACTCAGTTTTAATATGAATGATAGGCCTATAAAACAAGTGTCCAATTTCTGTCTAAAAAGCCCCGCCAAACCAAACACTGACACGCCCTCAACAGAATCTCTCTCTCTCTCTCTCTCTCTCTCTCTCTCACACACACACACACACACACACACACCTCACCATACTCCTTAATACTATACTGTCGTGAGAAACCCAATGTTAACGTCATGGTAAATCAGAGGTGGAAGAGAAAAACAGGTTAGATATATTACACACACGGCTTGGGCTGGCACACGAACACTGACTTTCAAAACAATCACTGTGTGTGTGTGTGTGTGTGTGTGTGTGTGTGTGTGTGTGTGTGTGTTTAGACAGATAAAAAGACAAAGCTATTACTGGCATGAGTGTAAGACCAGCGCCAATTACTGCATTTATTACAACACGTTCACTTCAACAAAGATACCAAGACCCTTTCAACTCTGCTGATGCCCAAGTGTGGTCTGACTGGAGGGATGATTTGACTAGTAACCAAGGAGACTCATTCCTATATCTGAGGCCCATCAAATTTTATGCATCCATGGCCCAGTTCCCTCAGGTGAAGAGAGTACATTAATCCTCAGACCTCTACATGTTTCCCTGTGGCGTGGAAAACTGTCCATCCCCAAGGTATGTGGATTAAAATGATGGTGAGCAGGTGCAGGAAGGAAGGAAGGAAGGAAGGAAGGAAGGAAGGAAGGAAGGGAGGGAGGGAGGGAGGGAGGGAGGGAGGGAGGGAGGGAGGGAAGGAAGGAAGGAAAGGAGAGTGAGAGGGAGGGAGGGAGAAGTGGATATGAGGAGGAACGGAGAGAAGGGGGAAGGGAAGGAGGAGAGAATGGATATGAGGAGGATGTAGATGAAAGGAGAGATGGAGGGAGGGAAGGTGGGGAGGAGGGAGGGAGAAGTGGATATGAAGAGGAAAGCAGAGATGGGACGGAGGGAGGGTGGGAGGGCAGAAGGGAGGGAGAAGTGGATATGAGGAGGAAAACAGAGATGGGAGGAGGTAAATATGCAGTTTTATTTGGTCCTTCCTTCCAGTTTGCTACATCACCTCCCTCTTCACCCTCTTATATGCCTTAATTACACACCCATCCACTACCATCTTACAGTTAAGGAAATAGAGAGAGAGAGAGAGAGAGAGAGAGAGAGAGAGAAATTAAACGTCAAAAGATTAGACCATTCATCTCCAGGATAATAACTGTTCCAGGCACCAAAACACATTCTCCTAATTAGGTAAAACTCTCCCACGCGAAAAAAATCACACAGGAAAAAAAAGACAATCACCACCACCATTACCATCACCACCACCACCACCACCACCACCACCACTACCACTACCACCGCCATCATCGTCACCACCACCATAATCAGCTTCATTACCATCACCATCAGTCATCGTCACCACCACCATAATCAGCTTCATTACCATCACCATCAGTCATCATCATTTTCACAATCATCATCACTATAACATCCTCAACCATCACTATCATCATCACCACCACCACCACCACACTCATACTTATCACTATCACCTTCACCATCACCACAGGCATTAAAACACCTTAAAACACACCAAAAACACCAAACAGAAAACAAACAAAAGCAAACAAACAAAGCCCTGATCACTCTCGCCAACCTTCACAACGCGAGTGGTAATTAAGTCAGTGCCCCAATACTCAATATCTATCTATCTATCTATCTACTCTTTCTCACTGCCTCATCAACTTTTCATCTATCTATCATTTACCTTTTCTCACTACCCCGTCTATTCTTCATGTTTGCCTATCTATCTACACTTTGTCTCGTTAGCTATTTCCTATCTATCTACCTATCTATTTACCCTGTCTCGTTATCTTTCATCTATCTACCTATCTATCTGCCTTTCTCATTATCTTTATCTATCTATCCATCTAAGCTTTATCTATCCATCTATTCACCATCCATCTATCTTTTCTTTGTCTCGTTACCTTTCTTCATCTCTCTCTCTCTCTACCTATCTACGTTAATTATCCATCTATCTACCAACCAATTCATTCACCCATCCATTTATCTTCACATATCCTTTCTCACTGTCACATTAGCTTTCTCCATCTCTCTCTCTCTACGTTAATTATCTATCTATTTACCAAACTATTTATCCATCCATCTATCTCTCCTCACCTGCCTCATATTCTTTCATGTATCTATATACAGTATCTGTATCTACTTACCTATCAATGCATCTATCTATCGAACTAATTATATATCTACCTACTTATTCCCCTATCAATTTTTGAACCACCGTAATCTCTCTCTCTCTCTCTCTCTCTCTCTCTCTCTCTCTCTCTCTCTCCATCCCTACTTCTCTTTCCACCTCTCACTTTTTCACTTCTTCCATTTCCTCTCTTCAAACCTTTTTCTCAGTCTGTCACCTGCCACCTCTCTCTCTCTCTCTCTCTCTCTCTCTCTCTCTCTCTCTCTCTCTCTCTCTCTCTCCAATACGCGAGCCGTAATTAATCAACTTTTTATATCCGTCTTACGTTATGGTGCTGCACCCATCACCCACCAGATGGAGTTGAGTAATGTGTGTGTGTGTGTGTGTGTGTGTGTGTGTGTGTGTGAGAGAGAGAGAGAGAGAGAGAGAGAGAGAGAGAGAGAGAGAGAGAGAGAGAGAGAGAGAGTTAACGAGGCCCTCAGTTTGAAGAGGTTAAGTCCGGGACAGTTGCAATAATAACCCCATTTCACATTTTCTATTTTTACTTTATTTTTTCTCTAATTTTTTGCACATTTTTCCGGTGTCATACCATCCATCATTCATATATACGTTTATCCCTTCAATTACATTCGGTATTTTTAGATGTGGGAGCGGGCCTGTCCGTCTGTCACTCGCTAATGATTTTCTGAAACAAGGCGCTTCATTCCCACAGAATTTAGCAAAGTTACATATTAAGGTTCTGAAGCTCCAGCATTTTTAGTACCTTATTTGTTTATTAAATTCCAAAAGTTTATTATATTCCAATCATCAGATTCCAAACGTTTATCATATTCCAAACGTTTATTTATTCCAAACGTTTATTTATTTCAAACGTTTATATATTCCAAACGTTTAACCTGTTCCAAACGTTTCTTACATTCTAGACGTTCATTATAATCTGTTTTCATTGTGCTAGGACAGACTTTCAAGGTGGCTGTGGTTAGATACGGCCTTCAATAATACCGTCATTGCAAGAGGCCATTCGTATGAGTAAAATTGCCTTAAAGTAAAAAGAATATAATAAAAATACAGAAAATAAAAAGATAATAAAAAGATGGCACAGGATCCAAGAGCACTGTGTATTGTGTTTTTAAAGTATATATGCTAAACACACACATGGACCCCAACGATGTCTTTCTGATCTCTCGCTTCCTGTCACACACACACACACACACACACAAACTTTTCCATCTACCATCCTCTCTCCTTCCCTTCAGCCTTCTCTCTCTCTCTCTCTCTCTCTCTCTCTCTCTCTCTCTCTCTCAACAACAAAAACTTCAATCAAACATACTCCCGCTCTACTTTCCTCAATAACAACAACAACAACATAGCGAGTCAAAGTTTTCCCTCTAAACTTTCCCAGTGAAAAATAAAAAAGTCCTGACAGAAATAAAGTTCATCATCATCATCATCACCACCATCACCACCACAATCATCATCGTCATCACCATCATTATCATCATCATCACCATCACCATCACCACCACCACATCAATCATCATCACCATCACTACCACCATCACCACCACCACCACAATCATCATCATCATCATCACCATCACCATTTTCACCATCACTACCACCATCGCCACCACCACCACCACAATCATCATCATCATCACCATCACCATCTTCACCATCACTACCACCATCACCACAATCATCATCATCACCACCACCACCACCACCACCACCATCAATCATCATCATCACCCTCTTCGCCATCACTACCACCACCACCACCACCATCATCAATCATCATCATCATCACCACCACCACCACCATCCATACCTTTATAACACACAGTGGTTAGTGAAGTTGTATGCTGTCTAAAAGGACACTAGTTCAATCCTAAGCTGGGGCATGAAGCACTTATATGAACTCAATCCCATTAAAACAGACTTTATTCATTTTCCATATTGCCCATCGACACATCATACCAACACCCTCACTAATACCAATACACCAGTTCTGAGGGACACACCCCTGGTATGTATTCAGTATGGATGGTGATTTTCAGGCCCAAGTGGTTACATGTGTAGGTGTGTGGCATGTAGGATTGACAGGCCTCTGGGAACGTACTGTTGGACTCATTCTCTCTCTCTCTCTCTCCCTCTCTCTCTCCAACAGCAGAGTGAACCAATTATCTGACTTCCTAAGAATCAAATGAAAGGCCCTGGTATAATAAAAACTTTAAAAAAAAAAATATTAAACGAAGTGAAGATTAAATGTCAGACGAGAGAGAGAGAGAGAGAGAGAGAGAGAGAGAGAGAGAGAGAGAGAGAGAGCAAAATTAAAGCTAACTCGAAGCTATTTTTCAACTCTCCCAACGTGAAAAAAGTGAGTAATGTGAAAGCTCTCCTTACTCTTGAGAGGCAGGAAAAAGCACTTGGTAAAATAAAAAGTGCAGAATTAGCTCTCTCTCTCTCTCTCTCTCACACACACACACACACACACACTCTCTCTCTCTCTCTCTCTCTCTCTCTCACACACACACACACACACACACTCTCTCTCTCTCTCTCTTTTACAACAGTGACTGAAACAATTCTTTTCCAACATCAACAAAGCTAGTTTTACACACTCCCTCAACACCCAGCAAAGTTAAAGAAATTAAAGCTATCTCTAACCTCCTCCCAAGCTAAATTTACACACTTCCTCAACACTCAGCAAGACAAATGAAATTAAAGCTATCTCTAACCTTCTTGAGTGTGAGAAATTAAAGCTATCTCTAACCTTCTTCAGCATGTGGAGGTTAAATTAAAGCTCTCTCTAACCTTCTTGAGCACGAGAAAGTTAAATTAAAGCTATCTCTAACCTTCTTGAGCACGAGAAAGTTAAATTAAAGCTATCTCTAACCCTCTTCAGCATCAGGAGGTTAAATTAAAGCTATCTCTAACCTTCTTGAGCGTGAGAAATTAAACCTATCTCACCTTCTTGAGCGTGAGGAGGTTAACGTGTAGAGCCAGTTCCGTCCTCAGCTTGTCTGGTAGGAGGCCCAGTGCTGTGTTGATGTCGCCACCGCCCTGTATGCGACCCCTGTTGGGATGTGTAGGGGTAATTAGAGAGAGAGAGAGAGAGAGAGAGAGAGAGAGAGAGAGAGAGAGAGAGAGAGAGAGAGAGAGAGACTGGTAACACCTGGGGAAACCTGTAAGTGTAAAAAAAAAAAAAAAAACATAAGCTGATACAAGTTAAGGTTAAGCTGATATAAGGCAATGAGTCGGTAAGCTGATAAAGAGAGTAAGCTGATGTGAGTTAAGCAGATATACGGCAGTAAGTTAAGCTGACATAGGCTGATAATGATAGGAATTTAAGTTCTAGGAAAAAGTAAATATGTGCATAATAATAATAATAATAATAATAAATAATAATAATAATAATAATAATAAATAGAACCAAATCATATACAAATCCCAAAGCAAAAAAGCATCAGCCTCTTACAAGCAAGAGTAAGTGTGAAAAGTGGTCATAAAAAAAAATAAAAAAATAAAATCAGTCTCTTCCAAGCAGCCAGCCACACTAATACCCTTCACCCCCCCCCCGTGGCTCAATGAACTAATTAACCAAGACGGAATTACCCAGGTGGACAATAGGCACCGATAATTACCCATGAGATACACCGACATCCACTAATTAACCCTTTCAGCTCCACGACGTATTTTACATATGCCTTACTGCTATTTCCAGAGTATTATATTGGGCTTAAGGGTGGCTTGGAATAAAATGAGATGGGTAAAGCCCTAGTCAGTACTTTCATTACTACTACTACTACTGCTATTACTACTCCTACTACCACTGCTGCTGCAGCTACTACTACTACCACTACTACTGGTGCTACAATTACCATCTACCTATATTTGTCTATCCATAACTGGACACCTTAATACTGGAAAAGGTCTGTCTATGTATCTATTGCCAGACGCCTCCATGTCACCCTGTCTTCCACTGCCAGGCTGACTCTCTCACTCCCTCTCACATACTGTACATGCCCCTACACTCACACATAATTGTCTCTCTCTATGGCCAGATGTCACAATCCCGCAAAGGGTTGCTGTTTGCCTGAGTTAGTTGTTACATGGGAAGGGGCACTAACCCTCCATCAGTTCACTTGATTACATGTACGAACACGTGTTTTTTTTTTTTTTTTTTTTTTTAATGCGAGGAAGAAGGAACCAAAGGCCATGAGCCCGCAATAAGAGTTCCCTCCAAGAAAAAAACAAAATACAAGAGAGAGCCAAATTCAAGATCCATTCATTTCGAGATGCCTGGACACACTGCGTTTGAAAGACTGGAGATCATAGGCAGCAGGAAATACAGACAGAGGGAGACAGTTCCAGAGCTGACCTGTTGCATAAATGAAGGACTGGGAGTAACGGTTAACTCTTGCATTAGAGTTGGACAAAAAAGGGATGAGAGTTTGCTGCTAAACGGGTGCTACGCGCCCGTCGTAGAGGTGGAGGAATGCATGCAGACAGTTCAGAGGAGCAGTGACCATTAAAGTAGCGATAGAAAAGAGATAAAGATGCAACAGTGCGGCGAAGAGACAGAGGTTGAAGGGAGTTAGTCAGAGAAGGAGAGTTACTGAGACGAAAAGCCTTTGACTCCACCCTATTGAGAAGAGCTGTATGTGGGGAGCTTCCCCACACATGAGAGTTGTAATCCACACAGGGGCGGATAAAACCCCTGTATAGAGTCAACAATTGTGCAGGGGTAAAGAAAGAACGGAGTCGGCTTAGCACACCCAATCTCTTGGAAGCAGATTTTACAAGAGATGTAATATGATCTTTCCAAGTCCTGAGTAAATGAAACCCCAAGCATGTTCAAGGATGATGCAAGATTAAGCTGAATATTATTAAACATTAGTGGGTATACCTGTGGAAGATTTTGACGGGTTGATAGGTGTAAGAACTGAGTCTTAGATGCATTAAAAACAACAAGATTATTTTTACCCCAGTCAGAGATACAAGCCAAGTCAGACACTAGGTGTGCCATAGCCTCATCCCTTGTTTGTTGAAGTAACTGCTGAGATGGGCGTTGCGGGAACCGAATGGAAAGGTGAAGGGTGGAGTCATCAGCGCATGAGTGGACAGGGCCAGATGTACAGCTTAGAAGGTCATTGATGAATAAAAGGAATAGAGTGGGTGATAGGACAGAGCCCTGAGGAACACCACTGTTGATAGATCTATGATGGCCGTCTACAACAGCGGCTATAGAACGACAAGAAAGGAAGCTAGCGATGAAGGCACAGATAGAAGGATAGAAACCGTAAGAGGGCAGTTTGGAAATAAAAGATTTATGCCAGACTCGATCGAAAGCCTTTGAGATGTCAAGTGCAATGGCAAAGCTTTCACCAAGTGTTCTAAATGGTTTCCTGGTTTATAGAAAACCATTAAGCTTGTCACTCAATGTAAAGCCACCTGGAAGGGTGGGAGAAATAGGAAGAGTGGAGGGTAGACACAGAAAAATAATGATAAAGGTGAGGGGAGAAGTAGGGAGCACTACATCAAGTGAGTGGATGATGGTCACCACCACCTACCACCATAATACAATTGTCTGGTGAGAATTCAATTAACAACATAAAAAAAAAAAAAAAAGGTCTTGGGGCTAAGGGGGCAGCAGCCAGGGATGACAATGGGCCTAAATAATTAAAGAACCACAATACCCAGTAATAAAGTCTGGATAACCAATAATTTGGGCAGATGAAATAACTGGGGCATTTTCAAATGAGCTTTATAGAAATTCAAATACTTCTCTAGTTGCCGCGAATTCTCTCAGTTAATACAATGTAAGTACTTGGAGATATTAAGGATAAAATACCTGATACGTGACCCGAGCAGCAATTGTAGTCACTCTAATTATATAAATGAAGTTAAAAGGCAAAAATAAACTGGTCCACAGGGTACCCACCTAATCCCAAGTAAACCAACCCATTTGCTCTGGATGTCAACAAAATTAAGTGCTCCTCTTGTTAACAAAGCAAAGTGAGTGGAAAAAAAATCGTGCCCCACATGTAAAAAAAGTCACATGCTTCATATGTAAACAAAACCACACTGTCCATTATAAACACAGGTATCTGGTCCAAAATAAACAAAGCCATATGGGGCAGTAAAGAGGACCATATCTAGACCAATTACACAAAAACACAAACGTAAACAAAAACACGTACTCAAATGTGAACAAAATCTCGTGCCAATGTAAACAAACCCACGTGATTCAGGCTTAGTGAAAGCCCACGTGATCCAAATGTAAACAAAATCACATGCTCCAGGTGTTAAAAATCACATGCTCCTAATGTAACCAACTCCATCTGATCTTGTATAAACAAAACCATGCAAACCAGACTGGGGACCGTACCTGGACCAAGAGTAGTCATACCAGCGTTGGACCCGCCTCTGCATGGCCCGCGGGACTTTGTGGTGACGCATGTAAAGCTTGGCACCGTCCTGGGAAGAAAGTGGTGAAGATTTCAAGGATGTAAAAAATCTAATATTTCTACTACTACTACCACCACCACCACCACCAAAGACTAGTTTATTTACTACTACTCTTGCCATTCATCAGTACCACTACAACAACAATCTGCCTACTATACTACTACTACTTCTATGTTATTATAAAAAAAAAGAAAAAATCTACCACCTCTTCATTCCTAACTGCAGTGAGTCCTCGTGAAATGAAACTTGCTGACTTTCAATAACACAATTCTTTACGACACTGTTCAACCAAGGCACAACTTCATCATTACTACTATTACTACTTAGAAAATAAAAGACAGATATACTACTACAAAAATGGAGAGAGAGAGAGAGAGAGAGAGAGCGCACCATCGGAAATAACAGCAAGCATGGATCTAAAAATAATAAATAAAAATAACCAGCCCTGCCAAGCTAACTAAATTACATGCAAATAAAGAGCGTCGTGTCATTAATTTGGGCCGACAGTGCAAGCTTCACTTCATTCACTCCTTCATTATTCATGTCTGTATACAGGTACATGCAGCCTTTTCACTACCATGGTTTTTTCTGTTTTACTCCAAACTACCAATTTTCTTCACTTCAAATAAATAAATAAATAAATAAATAAATAAATAAAATGGCATCCTACAACTAGAGGGTTTATCAATGTAGCCTATGATTCTCTCTCTCTCTCTCTCTCTCTCTCTCTCCAAAAATCTCAATATCCTCACCAAGCATTTCTATTTCCATACATCCTAACTCACATGCTGTTAATCTACCTACCCACCTATCTATCAATCTATCTGTATTTACCGACATTCCAAAAAATGGTAGAATTGGAGTTCCCCCGAGCTAAGCCCTGTATTGGACTATATAGCCCCGCTAGGGTTACAGGAGGGAGCTACCCCTCCCGGCACGGCAGCCCGGGCGAGGCTCGAACTTGCAATCCCCCGATCACAAGTCCAGCGCGCTACCACTGTGCTACCGCGCCCCCCAGACCGACATTCCAATCTCTATTTAGCTTTCTACTTCTTTATTCTCTCTCAATTACTGACACACATTTCTGACCTACCATAGACATAAAATCTTTTCCTAATTTACCAATCCATCCACCTATGTATATCTGTCTACCCACTTATCTATAGCTATCTATCTACCTACCAACCTACCTTCCTACATATTTATCCACATATCCCTCCATGTATTTAAAATAAAACTCTCTCTCTCTCTCTCACTCACTTACCAGCAGCCTCTCAAACTCAAGTCTGTTGGCATTGCGATTCGTGATGACGTTGCCCACTTGACCTGTAACAG
>NC_137015.1:40307404-40357404 GCF_032717465.1 Coenobita brevimanus | reverse complement strand
TCAATGCCAACTTTTGTCCAGCAACTGACTGAAAAAAAAAGAAAAAGTGTGCTGGGATGTGCCCTAAGCAAACGAAAATAATATACCATCCCCTCTAACCATTTAAACCTTTCCAAGTATACGTAGTACTTACATCTACCACCAAGACGACATCTCTTCTACATCCGTCTTGCTACCACTCAACGATCTTACCTTTGATGAGACTATTCATAATAAAGGAATGAACGAAGGCTATGTAGGGCAAAAAATGTCTCAAAATTCCAATAAAATAATCTGGTGGCAAGAAGGAATCTTAGCAACAAAGGCAATTTACATTTTTGAACTTACCTACGATGGTAGCAAAGATGAAGACGCCGATGAGGTAACTGACGATGGTGAAGATGTACCTGAAAGGGATGAGTGGGTCAGGCGAGGCCGGGGTGGGTCAGGCCTGGAGGTGGGGCAAAGTGATGGCTGACTCACTCTTCCATCGTGATGATGCATAAAAATATAAAGTAGTCAAAATGAAAACCAGATGAGAAATTGTGGGGAGAAAATGAAAGCTAGAGATGTAATTGACTGCTGCTGGCAAATAGGTGTTTGTAACTGGTAAAAATGATGGTTAATCAGACATTATTCACTCCTGACAGTACATAAGTGTGAATAATTATGGGTAAAAATGAAGAACATATCAGATGCTATTCACAGATGATGGTAATTAAAACTGGAAATAACTGGCTGAAATGATGCTCAAATCAGACATTATTCATTGCTCATGACAAATAAAGATGAAAATACCTGAACTATAAATGAAGAAGAAATCAGATGTTATTCACTGCTGATTGTTAAAAAAGTGTAAATATCTATGGAGTGAAAACGGAGGCCAGATTATACATTATTCACTGCTGAAAGTAAGTAGAAGTATATATAAATACCTGACAGCATAAGTGAAGGCCAAATAAGATACTCACTATAGGTACTGAGTCAAACTGCAGGCCTGTTATTATTCACTGTCATCATGAAAGTTTATGCAGATAATAATAATAAAAATAAATGTCTATGACTTCATTAACAGTCAGTGTGTGCGATAAAGCAATGGAAACCTGTAACTTATTGCTGAATACACATGTCTTCAATGCATATTGTGTAAAATCAAATGCTTTTAACACTTCATATCTTAAAGGCGTAAAATCAGGTGCAAGGGATGATAATGAATGCTTGAATAACTAAATGTTGATGAATAAACAAAAAATTGTACAAGGAACAATATTTCTGACAACAGCAGAAAAGATGTAATATTTTAAAATAATTTCTGAAGTAAAATTATCATTAACATTGGACTTTCGGGATATTAACAGCATTTTTTTTTCTTATAATCATTACCATTAATGAACTTTTTGGATATGGTTTAATTTCAATTATTACAATACACTTTTTTTTTTTCATCTACGCGGCCCCGGCATATAAACCCGTAGTTTTCGAACGTTGACAAAACCTTGGCTGACAAATATGATCCTTTTAAATACCAGGTAACTTCTCTGATGAACAAAAACAACAAAATGGTTCCAGTAAAGCTTGCCTTCCAGCATCTCACACAACAAGAGTCGGGACTGCCCTCTCTCTCTCTACAACTGCATTTCTCCTCATGTTCGAAAACTTCGGGTTGTATAGCGTAGGCTCGCTCGCTTTCGAATCCCGGCGAAACTTGGGCAAAACGGAACGGGAGGCGAAGGGAACGGGCAGAGGTTTGAGGTCTTCGGCGCCTGTTTCAAAGCAGCTTCACTGCGGGTCACCAGGGTATGTGACATTCTCGTCATTTTAACTCTTTCAATCCAATGACATATTTTTATATTTTCATTCTGACTACCACCAGATGATTTCATTCAACTCAGGACAGGCTTCTTGCAGTGAAAGGTTAATGAAGGCTGTATCTCACTCCTCCAGTTTGAAGTCCCTCCAAAGCTGAGTAAAATCATCTGCATGTAATGACAAGAAGTGGAGAATACCTTATCAGATTGAAGACGCAAACCCCTTCAATACAGTGGTCTTTAATAATTTACTCCTGATAACACCAAATGACTTCATCCAGCTTGGGTGAGACTTTTCAGACTGGAGGCTTGGTAGAGCTTTCATTTACCTCTTCAAGATGACAAGGCCAACCCTAGTTGAATAAAGTTACTGCGAGGTACCAAGAATAATACAATAAAAGATGTCACCGCATTCATGAGGTTGTGGGCCTCACCACACTGAAGTCGGAATTGGACATAACCTGATGCAAACTGTTCAACAATGTAAGCCATGGTGAAAATTGGAAGAACATCCCTTTCATTAGGCCACTTTACTACTAGGCATTCCATTCTTCACCATCACCCACACTATGTCTGGCACTGAAAAATGGAATGTTTAAATCATGGCCCAATGAAATTAACTGTTCTTTCAACTTTTATCCCAAAAAATACGAATGGAAAATTTGCATCAAACTACAGTATGCGCAATTATGAAATCAGAGTGACCAGGCCCATCTGAAGCTTTCAAGTACCTCTTCCATACCAGTTTACAATGTAAAACGCACACAATTAGATAAAAAGCATTAAGAAATATATGAAGCACCAGCTGGTGTGGATGAGGTGCAAGGGAGCCTACGCAACAGACGAGAATACGGACCCAGAAGTTTAATCGCTCTTTTCATATCTGCCGCCAGAAATTTGGAGTAAATCGTCCGCAACGGCTCGAGCCCCGCCCACAGTTTTCAGGAGGAGATGAATAGAGAAATGCCATTGGAAGAGATTATGAGAGAATTATGAATGTTTTGCTTTTTTGTTTTGACAAGAGAAATGATGAAGGCATTTTAAGGACAGCCCGCTCTTCATTTTATGAACTGACTTGTGTCTGATAGCAAAAATTTCAATCGACTTTTGAATTTGGCGCCATTTTGAACTGCACTCAAAATGACTGAAACATGAGTTTTACTAATACTGACACACAAAGAAAATGGAAAAGAAATGTACTGTACAAGGCAAGAAGAAAATGGGAATATCGTACCAAGCGCGCAAAATATGGAAACATATTTACGAAAGAATAAAGAGAATATGCTCAAAGAATTTTTTCTCAGGATACACACGAACGTAATGTAAAAAGATGCATTTCCAGGTCATTCTACGTAAGAAAAAACGAGGAGGTTTTATGAAGTTAGGAGAATCGGGGTCGTCTAGATCATACTGTAATTAAAACAGGGTAATGCATCAATCTACCACACACAGAGATCAAATTGTAAAAACTCGAAAGGCAGAGATCGAAGCTTTAGAGGTAACTGTAAGAGGCGAGAGAGAGTAAGATATTTTTATATTTCTCCTAAGCTTAAGAGAGATTAAACCCTTCAATCCAATGACGTAGAATATATACCTTATCCTTCCTATCTTCAAATGATTTCATATTCCGAGGCTAACAAAGTCATCTGGAGGAAGGCAGAACAAATATAATACTTCATTGTATTCAAGGGAACAAAGACGAGGAGAATAGCATAATATATCGCTCTATCTAGTTGCTGGGATAGAGAATACAGAAGCGAGATATTCAAAACGTCTGAGGACTTGAGGCGAATACCGAGTTGTTATAGCGACACAAGTGAGGAAAGGCAATATTTACATAGAGTTTTTTGATGGCACAGTTCTCATTATTTTGGGAAGAAGGTAATTTATTATTTCTTAGACAAATCTACTGCCATGTCCTCAGTAGACCAGAAGAAAGGAAGTAGTGAAGGTTGATAAAGGAAGAAAATGCACATAAAGGGACATAAGAAAGGGGTACAAATAAACAACTAAACAGGAATATGTACATACAGTTTGTGAAAAATGTTACTGAAGGTTGATGCAGAAGTGGAATATACAATGTTTTCTTTTTTTTTTTCTTTTCCCATACTCTTGCTACTACCAGACACTTCTTTCAGCATAGGGTAGATCCTTTGTAGTGAAGGGAATTGTAATATCTATATTTTAAATCTCTCTCTTTAGCTGAATAATAGTCTGGAGACAGCAATAACAAAAAGCCTCCCTAATGATAGGTTTATCAAACACAAAAAGGATAGAATGGGGGCAGAAGTACAAATAAATGGCAATGAATGGAGGAGTAATGATGAAAATGAAAACGAAGATAAATTAGTGTATGTGGATGAGAGAGAGAGAAAGAGAGAGATAGAGTTTCCATGATGGACTGGAAGCAGAAGGGGAAAAAAAAAAAAAGATAAGAAGTCAGTTAAATTACAGGCACATAAGTTAGGTGGAGAGTAAATTAGTAGTGAGAGAAGTTAGCATCATATGAAGCAGTGAGGAGATGAGTCAGTGTCAGTGGAGTGTAAACAGCGAAATACTTTAGCCTGTAGATTGAGGGAACAGTCCAACAATAGTGCCGTAGTTGCCAACTGATTAAACATAACACTAGTGTTTATAATCAGTAGTCACAGGCACTGATGAAGACACTGAGAATTATGGAAGAGGGAAAGCCTGTAGTGAGAAAAGTAAGGTACACTCCTGACGTATACAGTATTACTGCTAATTCTCTGGTCCCACATCTGATTAGATATGTCACAGCCAGAGAGTCATGCTGAATGAAGACTTGTTATTTATCGTAAAGGTGGTAGTTTAAAGCTTTTCTCTTCTGCTCGAGGAACAATTCTTATGACACTGTTACTCATGTAGTCTAGAAAAGCTCCACACTATTACAGTACTAAGGTCTTCATTCAGTGTGAGGCCCTGGCCAAGCTTTCCCTCTAGGCAGGCATACGACTACACAGTGGGCAGAAATGATACCCCGCAGTGTACATGATTGCCAAAGATGTGGGACAAGAGAGAATCAAGTGAGAAGGGACGGGATTATTCCCCCAAGCTAGACCTGCTAGGGTTACAGGAGAGCGCTACCCCTCCCAGCAAAGGCAGCTACCCTGGCGAAGCGTGAACTCTCAACCTCACGATCCCGAGTCACGCTTTACCAATGAGCCACCCTGCTCCCCACCGAAGTGAGAAAAAGTGAGCTACAAGGTTGCCATGAATGTGTGAAAGTGTGAATGAAGTGAAAAAGTGAAAGTGTAAAAGTGAGAGACTGAAGTTAGAAAAAGTGAGGTAGAAGATTGCATGTCCAGCAGTATTGGCCAAATCTACTGCTATAAATACCATGTCAAGTCTACAGCAAGAGGGGAGGTACAGTGGTCCAAGGCTACAAGGATTCTTACTGCTACGTCAAGTGAGCATTCTAGGCACAACAATACGTCTACGTCAACAGCTCTACAGCAACTGTGTTAGGTCTACGTCAAAAGGGTGTTTATATCTGGCCAGGCTGCTCATATGGTGCCCTGTGCAGTGTTGGGTGCAGCTTACAATAGTGTAAATAACAACCCAGTACAATATCAAGCAGTTTATATGTGGCTAAGCAGTTTACCATTGCAATACCAAGCAGCTTTTATGTATGTAAATGAAACTGCAATATCAACTCCATCAGGTTAATAATATAAACAGCATTTCATTTCAACTACAAACTACTACCAGCCATGTAAATAGCATTCCAATGAAATATATAAAGAAATCTGAATGTTTGTGTACCACTGCAATATCAAATAACAATGAATGATAACTGCAATCTAATGCAACAATGTAAATGCAACTGCAAATCTCGGCAAAACCTTTTTCACCGTGAAATTACGTCAAGAGGCTTGTCAGTCAGAAACGGAGTGCATTATTTATATTGGTTAATAATTTACTCAATTTCATGAACTGAAAAAAAATCAAAATGTCAACCTTAATATAACCAAAGTGGTGTAATCACATGAGATTTAATTCCACAGTGATGAAATCACATTATGAGAATTACTGTACTTCCACATGTCAAGTTTTTCATGGTTCACTAAAACAATCATCCGCCTTCTTTACTTTATATCACATTGTGACGTGTAATGTGTTTCATTTTTGTTTTACATACTTTGTATCTCTGCTCCTAATGGTAAAATGTAAATATGAATAATAATCATATGCATTACTAGCAATTATTAATAATACTGATAGTAATAATAAGAATACTAATAAATAATAACAATAACAACAACAATCTGCGATGCATGACATTGCAATGGCGCCAGTGATGTTGTACTGGGGAGGTGGTGATGGTGGTGGTGGTGGTGGTATTGGCTTTGGCAGGTACTAGGATGAGGTGGACAGGTGTTGGTAGTAAAACTCTTGTTTACAATGATCTAAATATACGTATGATTGGACGTGACCACATGAGAGTTGGCTGTTGGGTTAATATACAGATTCTGTGATGTCTGAGTGGGTCATACATCATCTGGCTTACTGCAGCATACAACAACTTCAAACAGTAGAAGTCCTGTTAGCCATGAGAACAGTTACATCATATGAAATAAGAACTGCCAAATACAGTACTACTACTTTTAACCGTGACAACATTTCAAAATACAGTGCACTGATCTTTAAATAACTAAATAATTAACAAATATATGCAAATAAAGAAATGAAAAAAATTGCATGATAAAAATTTACAAAATGAGTGACAACTGGCAACACTTGACATGAAAATCTAATCAAAGATTAAATTTGGATTGCTGTGGAATGGAAATCAACAGCATATATATATATATATATATATATATATATATATATATATATATATATATATATATATATTAATAAGCCTTTGAATAACCAGATTTCTACTGTATTCTTAGTAAAACATTGTGATTTTTTCCCTTTACTATTATTTCAAACAGTCTTTCCTTGTGGTAGGTAAATTCACAGTGTTTCATCTAATGCTTTTTGAGGATGTTGAAATATGGAATAAGCCAGATAATTTGATATGGTATGTCATTTGTCACACTATATCATGAGTGACATTACTGGTTACATAACATCCTCTTACACTACTAACATAACACAGTGGTTGGTACGGGTGGGTAGTATCTAACAATACTTGCAGTACACTCACGGTCAATTGTTCCTCCCCACTCGTACCCAGCTACAAGCACATATGTTTGGAGCTACTTCAGTTTCTGCCTGTTCACTACCTGCAATGAAACTTCCTCTTGAATTAATCTCCAAGGATGAGGCCACATTTGCTTGATATACATGATTAACAAGATTAGGCACAAGGTGCTGCTGTAATAAGTCTGACACTTGAATGAGAGCCTGTCTCTTGTTCCCCCTTGTCAATAACCTGTTTCTTGCATGTGTGGCCACACCCTAATATGTAATATATTATTAACCAAATGTTCTGTTAACAAACCAAGGATCACTTTTTTTTTTTTTTTTTTTGGTAGTGATGAAGCATATGAAGTAGTACAGAACCTTGTCACTTGCAACAAAGTACAATCAGGAAGGATTTGTTTTACTGTGACTGTACATCACAACTCCACACAACTAACACCAATGACCACATTACTAACAGTGCCTACATCTGACAGTCTCAGTACAGAACACTAGTATTTACAGTATCTTTGTGAAAACTGTTTGGTGTTCTGTGTTGGCCTCTCTAAAACATTCAACACAGCAACACTTACGTCCTCTGCCATGTACGGGTGTGGCTGCAGTGGTTGTGTTGTGGCCGGTGTGAAGACGGACAACATTCTGACAAACACGTTACAACCCACAAACACCCTGACAAATTTAATAAAACTAAAACTGACACAAACTTAATCAAGCAAAATGAGCTGAAAATTCTGGTATGTTGACAGCAGTGACATGATGCACTCTTGACTCATAGTTTCTGCTTGCCCCATACCCCTAACAGGCATAAAAAAGGCTCAACCAGAACTTTACATGGAATAAAGACCTGCTGTTATTAAGGTGATAAATAAGAAATCTGCTAGACTGTTGAAGCAGCAGTTTATGAAAGTACAGCCACAAACACAGTCAAAGAAATTTTCAAATTCCTACTTAACAATGACCAAGGGTCATCATTCAGTGTAAAGTCCTGGTTATGCCTTCCCTCCAGTCAAGGGCAAGAATGATCAGAAGCTATGACTGAAGACTAAATTCTCGCAAACACATCACCAGTAGGTTACTCCTCTCTACAAAACATCAGACTAAACACACAAATGCAATATTTGGTCTGACAATATAGAATGAAAACTGATCAGAAAAAAAAAGGCAAAACCCTGTCAAAAAAAAAAAAAAAAATATATATATATATATATATATATATATATATATATATATATATATATATTTTTGGAAAATAACAAAGCCCTTCAACGTATTGCTAAAACATCAGACTGAAAAAAAATGTAATATGACCCACCAGCATCTAGCATTAAATGAAAACCTGAATAACAGCTAAAGTCATAAACAATGATAAATAGTACTCAACAAACACAAACCTCAGTCAGTCAATTCAAATCATATATAAAACATTAGCACAGGATATTGAACATAATAAAAAAAAATAAAAAAATAAAAATTCAGAGGACTTCCTTCTAAAACCTGTTATTGCAATTCAAACAGAATTGAAGCCAAGACTGATTACTGATTACACTCTCACTGTTCCTGCAGAATAAAATATCATATTATGTTTATTGATGACACTCATCATAGTAGGAAGAACTGTAATATCAAATAATGTTTTATAAAACATTTGCATTATACTCTGGCAAAACTAAATATCAAGTTACATATCATTACATTCCTCTTCAAATGATTCTTGCAAGAAAAGACCCTTACTGACAAGGCATTTTGCAGAACTGAATATCAAATTAGGCTCCATAAAACACCCACATTAAATTCTCTGCAGAATGAATATGAAGCAATGTCATACTGAACACCCAAATTTTTGTTTCACTAACGCAAACTTTACTGAAACAAAAATTTCCTGAACTGATTACAAAACTGAACCACACAGAACACCTACATTTCAAACACTCGTGTTAGTTTCAATACCACAGAAACTTACTGACACACACTTTTCCAGAAATGAATATCAAATCAAGCATCATATAAGACCCACATTACACTTTCAATCCTGGAGAACTTTACGAGCAGACAGGGCAAAATGTGAAGTGCCCCTTCTGGTGGGACACAGCAGGGCAGGGGGACTCGGGGGAAATCAAGTTTGGATTTGGAGGTCAGGAGTAGGTGGAGGAGGGCAAAGAAGAAGAAGAGAAATAAGAGGTAGAAGAAAAAAACAGAAGGAACAGAAAAGGCAGGAGAGAACAGAGGAAGAGAAGTGAAAAAAAAAAAAAAGAGAAACAGCAGGAAAAAAATGAGGAAGAGAAGTAGGAGGAAATGGAGAAAGGGGAGAAAGAGAAATTGTAGGAGAATGGAAGAAGAGAAATGGAAGGAAAAAAGGACAGAAGGCACAAGAGAAAAACAAGACATAAGAGAAAGATGAGTAAGAGTGGTAAAGGAAAAGGGATATCAATTCTGAACCCAGTTTGTCCCTATTCTTACTTTTGAAATTCCTTAACTGAGTGAACGCTAGATATCAATTTCAAGTGGTCGGGTAATATTAGTCTGGCCAAAAACCAAGTGCATATTAACTTCCTATAATAGAAAGACGTCCTCCATAGACATGAATAAAAAAAGCAAATTTTTTTTTGTACTGACTGAAAACAAAACACACCGACTAAAACATAAATCCCAATAAAAGACACACACAAAAGGTGATCTGACAAGAAAACATTACATTGTTAAGTAATAATGCCAAAACTGAGGAATGGAGAAATTTAAATACCTTCCTAAATTCCTGCATCTATCCATGTTGGCCTTCCCCACTTACCAATGAATGACATAGATTAGTAGACTTAGCAGTTGTTGTTGTTGTTGTTGTTGTTGATGGTGGTGGTGGTGGTGGTAATGTTGATGTTGTTAGTCTCCTTTGCAAGCGCCTGTTTAGTATCTGTGGTATGCTGTCAAGTAATGGTTAGTGCCTGAAAGAAATACCGGTATGGATCTGGAGTATGCATTGTCAAGAGGCAGATGGTGAAGGTGAGGAAAGTGTCAGATGAAGATGAAGTTGAACTGGTTGAGGAAGGGATAGACACTAAAGCAGGAGAGAGAGACAACTGGGTGGACAGACAGACAAAAGGTGGACTGAGACAGGCAGGAGGTGGATATGGACAAGAAGTGAAACCAAGACAGAGACATGAAAAAGAACGAGATCATTCGCAGGTCTACTGACGATGCATAAATTCGCTACTACGGGTTTAGTTGCTCGGGGCAAAATTTCAACTACCAACAATGACTGAACCAGCCTGTTATAGCGAAATTTGCTATAGACGTGTTATTACTGCACTAGTCACGTTATAATAACTGTCATAAGTACTCTCGCTATAAGTTACCCTCAATTCATAGCAACAGCTTCATTATAGCAGACTGTGGTATAAAATGAGCCAATCAGATGAAACAAACCTGGAAAGAAGCACTATATTAAAAATCAATTAAATTTACTAAGTACTATTAATGCCCCAGACTTATGAAACAATATACGAAGTTCATTACTGAACTTGTGTCATTCACAAAAGCTGACTCATTTTATTCACAAAATCAGGCTAAAATATCAGCTGCCACTACAGGAGGGTGAACCAGGCTGGGTGCTGCGCTCAGACTAACCCAACATTGCTCTTGATGTTAATGAGGCGGGACTTGAGACCGCGGCGGGGGAGGAAGATGGGCTGGCCAGGGTCCTCCGTAGGGTTTGGCGTCTGGGCGGGGCTGGCTCGGATCGGCAGGCTGAAGACCTCCAACACGCCGCGTACCTCGCATTTCTCACTGTGTCTTGTGCTACCTACTGAGGCACTCGGGCCAGTTCCAACCTCACCTGAGCTACTTTTCACCACATCTGAGCTATCCTCATCAGAGCCTAAGATACTTTTAACTTGATTTTTGCTACTTTTAGTTGAGTCTATGCTAGATTTTCCTTGATGTGGGGTTCTCCCATCAGGATGAAGACTATATTTCCTTGACTGAGGACTAGAAAAAGATAGCATCCTCTCAACAAGCATATTTGGCTTATACACAGTGACACCAAGGCCTCCACTTGATGACCTTAGTTTACTCCGTTCTTTGACAATGGGAGTGTTTTCACTTGGGTCTAAAGTCTGTAAAGATGCTTCTGCACTCTCTACACCTGTCACTTGACTCTCCACATCTGTCTCCTGACTTGCTACATCTGTGACAGGATTTTCTGAACGAAACGCAGATGACCCAGGTTTTGCTGTGATGTTCAGTCTAGTTGTGACATCTTCTCCAGGCTCCCCTACAGATGTCACACTAACCGAACCTATGCTAGAAGCTGCATTTGTAGCAGGACTAACACCTCCCTGACTATCCTTAAAAGCACCAAATGGATCAGAGACAGCTGTGGTAACATCTGTTGTACCCACAATTCCTGAGGACATAATGGGATCTTTAATGACTGTACTTGTTTCCCGTACATCAGTCATTTTAGAAGTACTGGAGTACTCAACATCAGTTTTAACAGCTGCACTGGTGGTTAAAGCATCTGCAATTAACTGTGCATCTGTGCTGGTTATCTCAGAAAAGTCATCTGCCATAGGAGTACCATAGTTATATTTATTTACACCCAGATAAGATGCACCTCTATCTACACGTGTTGCCTCTCTAACTACAAGTGCCCTATCAACAAACCTGTGCCTAAAAACACCTGTCACACGCCTCCTCACAGCTGTCTCGAAGTCTTTAGCACCTGTGTGGCGCACCAAATGAATTGCACTGGCACCCGTTTCAAATATAACAGGCGTCTGCTTAATCAGTTCACCTGTCTCTCGCTTCCGCACACCTGCCTGAGGACTATTTACATCTGTGCCACTTGCTAGAACACTGGTGCCAAATTCTACAGGTGTTTCCTCAATTAAAGCACCTGTCTCCTGCCTCCTTATACCTGTTTTAACTTCAACAAACCCTGCATCGAAGTCAACAGGCATCTTCTCTATCAAATTTCTTCCTATCAGTCTAACATCAGTTTTGATGGATTCGGTTTTGCTCTCCATAAAGTTTGTGCTGCCACCTGCATTAAACTCAACAGATACTTTTTCACCTGCTTCTCGCCTCCTAACAGCTGCTTTGTTTTCGCTCACACCTGCACTGAACTGAACTGGTGCGTCCTCTATGAAATCCGCTTCTTGGCTTCTGATATCTGTTTCAACGGCACCAGTTTTCACCTCAATTAAGTCTACGCTTGTTTCAACCAAACTGATCTCATGTTCCACTCGTTCCGTTGCGTTCCCTGAATCCCCCGTTACAAGTGTTCCATTTCTTACAGCTGTACTGCCTCCGCCAGGATCATGGGGGGGTGGGGGGTGTTGGGAGGTGCAGGGGGGAGGAGGAGCCCCCGCTTCCCCTCTCCCCTCCTCTACGCCCTTCCTCCCCCACTCCCCTCTGTTCCGATGCTGGTTGCTGTGGGTAAATGTCTTATTAAAAAGATTTCTGTCTTCCACCTGTATTCTAAGTGGCACAGGAGGCTTCTCAGCACCTCTACCTTAGTGATTTATTTAGCAGATTTCACCTTAACATTTACGTATATGCTGTTTATGTTGCTGTAATATCAATAAAATTTGCATCAATGACATACAAATGGATACTGAGGTGTTACATGCATAATGAACTGCAAAGATGAGGTGCAACAAAGTTTCCAAAGCCACTTAGAATGTCATCCACAGATTTCACTTATTAATTCAATGAACCGCATTCAATTTTAACTTTTTTTTTTAATGCACTTGCACTTGCTTCTTTCAAGTGCTTTTCAGTCACATGCACTTGTTTTATTTCATCTAAACTTCTCGCACACATATCCATCTGTAACTCAGGTTTACATTCACTCACTCATTAGCATTCATTTCACACATTCATTTCCACCCACTCACTCACTAGCATTCTCTCCACCTATTCACTCACTAGCATTCATTCCACACATTCATTTTCACTCACAGAGGTATGCATTCCACATATTCCTTTTCACTTTGGGCATGGCTATACAAATGCCCATCAACTTACTCCCTATCCCCCAGAAAGGAGGATGGTGGACTGCAGGAGGACAACTTCAGCCTGCAGTCCACTGGGTTCACGTTCTGATGATCCTGAGATTGCAATTACTAACACTACTACAGTCTTTTTATTCTAACTTTGGCTGATTCTAACTTGACCTAAACATTTCCATCAACTTATCTTGAATGCCGTGTTGTAACACTAGGTTAGCACTCATATATGGTGCTAGTCATGAAGAAGTGCTAAAAAAAGGATCGTCACTTTTTTTTTTTTTTTTTTTTTGCCAATAAGCTACAGGAAATATGTTGCAAAGTGATGAAAAGCAGAGCCACATCAAAGTGAAAGGACTATACCAGATGATTACAATATTTAAGAAAGATCTCATACTGAAGAGGAAAATTAATGCTATATCAAAATCTACCAGTTCCAGAAGTATATCCAAAGGTGAATTAAATCATCAGGTAGTACAGTAGTAGTAGTAGTAGTTAGTGGTGGTGGTAGTAGTAGCTGAAACCCCAGGATCATCCAAACATGTACCTGGTAGACTGCAGGCCAACTGTCCGTCTGCAGTCCTTTGGGGGATAGGGAGGGAACTGAGGGACATTTGCATAACCAGGCAGGCATTTACATAACCGGGCAGTGGAGCCGCCCGGTTATACTAGTGCCACCACATGAAGGCATCCCTCTCCACCAACAAAACCGGCATGAAACGGCAAGAGCAAATTGAAACACGCATCTTTGGACTTAATACTCATTCATTATCTGGCAAACAAATTTTACTCATTAACTTTCACAAATACTCAGAAGTTTTTCAACCCATTCAACTCCTTTGATAACAGCCTATTCAAACTCATTTCTCTCTCTCTCTCTCTCTCTCTCTCTTTCTCTTTCTCTCAGCAACACACAAAGCCCAATTATTAATTACAACTACACAGAAACTATCATGTGGAAAAAAGCAATTACTGGGATAATGATGATAACGATAGCCATTGTGTGTGTGTGTGTGTGTGTGTGTGTGTGTGTGTGTGTGTGTGTGTGTGTGTGTGTGTGTGTGTGTGTGTGTGTGTGTGTGTGTGTGTGTGTGTGTGTGTGTGTGTGTGTGTTAGACAGACAGATAGATAGATATGGATATACACAGATAGATTACTGCAGTGCTGGTAGTGATAATTATACTTGTATGGTGGTGATGCGTGTGGCAATGGTGATGGGTTGTAGTAGTAATGGTGGCAGATATGGTAGTGGTGATGACAAATAATTCTTTCCCTCTCTATCCCATTAATCTCACCCTACTCTAAAACACAGGCCATACATCCACATTCTCTCTCTCTCTCTTACTGCTTGTTGGTCTCCGGGGTGGGCAGGTCTCCGATGGTGGTCAGGGTGAGGGTAGACCAATACACAGACCCGAGGTATTTGCGAGACAGACTCCGAAACGCTGAGTCTGAAAGTAGATAGACAGGTGGGTCTGACAGATGGATTGAGGGACAGACAGGAAGATGGACAGATATAGGTACGAAAAGACATGAGACTCCAAAATGCCGAGTCTGGAAACAGACAGATGGATGGGTTTGATAGATGGCTGGAGAATTAGATATAGATAGATAGACAGAATCATAAGGAAACACAGACTCTGGAATGCTGACTCTAAAAATAGATAGATGGACGGGTCAGAAAGGTGGCTGGAGAAGTACATGTATTATATAGACTATAAATATATGGAGAGAGAGAGAGAGAGAGAGAGAGAGACCAGCTACCTGAGATGCATTCCAAAACTGCGTCTGGGGGATAGGAACAACGATTAAGTACAATGATAGACAAATAAAGATAGATTGATGGAATGATGGAAACATAACTAGGTAGTCTTGCAGACTGGTAAGCTGGTTGGCAGGTGGGTAGGTAGGATGGTAGGTACATTGCTGGTAGACTGGTAAGCTGGCTGGGTGGTAGGTAAGTAGGTAGTATATTGTCAAGTTGGGTGGTAGGTAGGCAGAAAACAATAGTAAAGCTGGTGGGTAGGTAAACTAGAAAAACACAGGTATTTGGGACTGTATGTACTTATCAATGAGTAAGCAGGCATGCAGGCATTAAAACAAGTATCTTAATTAGGAAGATAGGAAGGAGGTATGCAGAAAGTAAGTAGGTAAGCAAACTTGTAGGAAATGATACTGATATAATAGTTGGTACAGTATGTGAGTATGTACAATGGCATGCAGATAGGTAAAGTATAAAAAAAGAAGAAAGGAGTTTAGAGAGTAGTAGGTAGGCTGGAAGGTGGGTAGAATAGGTAGAGAGGCTGGTAGGTGGGTAGTACCAGTAGGCATGTGGGTAGTACAAATAAGAAGGCGGTTGGGTAGTACAGGTAGGAGGGTAGATTGGTTTAGGAAGGTAAGTGGGCAGAGATGTAGGTAGGTAGGCAAATAAGTAGGTAGGCAAGTAGAAAGATTATGGAATTCCATGTGGCAATTAAATATGAAGAGGCAATTAAGACACAGTGCTTGAGTTATGAGTTAGGCCACAAAAGTACTTATGGTTGCACAGTTTATTGTACTGTACTGTACTGTACTCTCTCTCTTTCCTCCCCCCCCCACCTCTCTCTCTGTGCAACCATAGATTTTTGTGCCAATCATCATTTTATATTTTAGCATTCTTACCACTACGGTCAACTGCTACCAAAAGAAAAAAAATATATATATGTAAGATCCACACAATAAAAATGGTAAAAACAACCAATTACTTTAAAAGGACAATGTCCAGTCTCTTTATTAGTATTATCCACTTATATAATTACATCCTTGTATATAATTATCACATAGGCCTATGTGTCAACAAGTGGGTTGGCAGAGGGTTAGTGCCCCTCCCCGTAAAACAATTAACTCAAAGACAAACGGCCAGGATTATGGCGTCTGGCTATACACATACTGTATAGATATATAGTATAAAGCATTTATTTTTCTACCCAGAGAAGATGACTTTATGTATATCTTCTACAATCTCATTTCCTCTTGTGAATTTAAGCTGATATTTATCAACCTGGCATGGTTATTACCATTACTCTTCTTATCATTATTTTAAAAGTTTTATTATTATTACCTACAATACCAGCAAGTTATGATAATTTCAATCTCAGTTCAAATCAACCTCCCCCCCTCTCTCCCCTTCTAAACATGCATTAAAACCAGTCAATACCCATTCCCTCTATGTTTCTATTTCTTCAGCCTATCTATAAATTTATCTATCAGTCAATCTCCAACTCACCATGATGATAGGGATATGTCCAGTCTCCCCTGAAGTGCTCGGCCTCTGACAGCATATAATAGAAGCAGCCAAACCAATGAGCGAGGAGGAGCAGGATGTGTATGAGGTTCACCACTCTCCACATGTTGGGGTACAGGGTGCGGCTCTCCACCATATAGTAGTAGTTGTAGACACGGTACACCTTGATGAAGCGAGGAAAACGTAGGATGGGGTGTATGCCAACCTGCAGGAGGAGAAAGAGGGGGGCTTTGTTTTGGGAGAAAATGGGGTGAAGGGGTTTTGATTTTGGGAGGAAATGGGGTGAGGGGTTTTTGAATCGGTTAAAAACGAAGTGAGGAGTTTTAGTATTGGTAGAAAATGGGTGAAGGGGGGGGGGTGTATTGGCTGGAAATGGATTATGGAGGTTTATGCTAGTAGAAAATGGGGTCATGCATTTGTACGTGGGTATATTATAAATAAACAGTGGTAGGAAACAGGGTGACAAGAGTTATATGTTAGTAAATAATTAAATGCGGGTAGAAAAAAAAGAGTATTGCAGTTTATTAATGGGTAAATAGTATGAATAAATATAAATATGGTCAACGATACAGTCATACAACTTGAGTAAATAAAAAATCATATATATGGGCAAAATATGGACTTAAGTAGTAAATAATATATAAATCAATAAAAGGCAAGTAGAAAATGTGGTGACTACACTTCTAAATGAGTAAACAATAAAAAGTAATTAAATCTGAGAAGAAATTAGGGTTAGATGTCTTAAGCAAATAACAAAGAATAAAACAACAGAGCATCTTGAACTCTAAGTGCCATCTGACTCTTCCCTTCCTCTGTCCTTACAAACTTCCTCCCTCTTCCCACCACTTAGTACATATCACTTCTCCTACCCAACTTCCTTTTTCCTTTACAGTTTCTCAACTCTTTCCTTATCCTCCCACTCCATCCTACTTTCCAACACCCCATACCACTCACTCATACTCCATCCTACTCACTCCCCAGTCACTCCATCCTTATTTCCACCAATTCAACTCAATTACTTTTTTCAAACATTATTTTCATTGCATCCCACTACCAATTGAACTCAATGACTTTTTTCAAACATTATTTTCATTGCATCCCACTCACTCCCAATACATTCTTTTCCCCTTTCACTCTTCTGTACTATTTACCACTCCATCCATGTCTCCCCTAATGCATCACGCCCATCTTCACTCCGTCCCTATCACTTCTAATAATCCTACTCCATTCCTCTCTTTTCACAAAACTTCATCCCACTCACCTCCTCCATTCCACTCACTCACATTCATCCCTATCCAACTCCACTCACCATCACTCCACCCTACTCATCCCAAACATTCTATCACATCTAACCCCATTTCCACTCCATCCCACTCACCTTCCTTCCACCCCACTCACTTTTCTAACACAATCACCCTCTCCCTCACCTCTCCACTCCCTCCCAATCCCCTGCCACTCCTCACACTCACCAGGAACTTAGGGAATGAAGCAGAAAGGGTGAGTGGAAAAAGTTGGGGAAGACAAATAATTGACTACTTCCAGTGCCTCTCAGCTCCCCCCACCCACCTTACTGTTAGAGAGAGAGAGAGAGAGAGAGAGAGAGAGAGAGACCACTGCTCATTAATACACTCATTTAACCCTTACACCTCAAGATACTAATGTATATACCTTAATCTACCTTGCACTACATGATTTTATTCTCCACTCAACCTTCCTAACACCTTCTTAATCCTGCATCATCGTTGTTTCATCACACGATTATTTTAACTCCACTCACACACGTACTCATTCATTTCACATTTCCATCCCACTCAATTATGCATTCCACATCACCCCACTCTTGCATTTGGCTCTGTCGTACCGATGTTGTTGTTTTTTCTTAGAAGGAACGGTTTCCAGGCTCCTGGCCTTTGGTTCCTTCTTCCTTCAAAAAGAGAGAAAAGAAAAAAAGAGAGAGCGAGAAATAAAACTCACCTATTCGACACCTCTCACTCACCTAGTCCTCTCCCACAAACATCAACCTCACCCAGACACCAATCTACTTTAATCAGTCCTAGTCCCGTCAGTTCAAGAAGCTCCCTAGCATCTCTTCCTTAGCAATTTATTTTTTGATACGGCTGGCTAACATTGTTTCGTGTATTATGCTGAAAATGGCGGTATTTGAAAGATTTAAATGGAACAAACGAGGACAGCAAGGTATAATAAGCAAAACAAATCACTTAGGAAGAGGTGTTGGGGAGCTTCCTTACTCAGTGAGAATATAGGCCTACTCGTATTTTCTCCCTCCCCCCTCCGAGTCCTGCTACTCACGAATACTGTATCTGTGTTTTCCCCTCCCCCCAGCCCTACTACTCCCCAGTATCTGTATTTCCCTCCCCCCAGTCCTGCTACTCCCCAATATCTGTATTTCCCCCCCAACCCCAAGTCCTGATACTCACCAATATCTGTAAAAAATCTAAAGGTAACAGCGACACAAGGTCCAGCGTGAAGCTCCTGGAGTGCATGTAGTGTCGCGCCAGCTTCTTGAAGTCGTACACAATGAGCCCTTGTTCCAGGTACCCCGTGCGGAACTGTACCAGGATGTCCAGGATGAACACCATGTCTGTCATACCGTCCATCAGGTACCTGTGAGAGGGGCAGAGGGGGAGACAGCAATGAGTGGGCTGAGTGGGCTTTGGATATGATGACAGCTTAGTAAGGTGGGAAGTGCTAACATGATGTGGGGTGGGGTGGGGGGGGGGCTGTAAAGAGAAGGCTGTAGGAAGTCAGAAAGGGACTGGAAAAAGACACTGACACCAGAAAAAGGCAATGAAAGGAAAGAAAGGGACTACAACAACTGAAAAAAGGAGAGGGGTGACAATGACGGCTACAAGGATACAAGGCCTTCTAGATATCCCGTGTGGAACTGTACTAGTGAGTCCAGCAGGTAGACCACATCCATCATACTGTCTACCAGGTACCTGTGAGAGGGGCAGAGGGAGAGTTAATGAGTGGGTTGAGAGGACGAGGAGAGGGATGCATGACAGCTTGTGGGAAGTGTAGTACGATATGGGGCTCAAGGGGGAGAGAGAAGAATGTGAGAAGGAAGAAAGGGGATAGACAATGATACCGACAGGGAATTAAGAGGGGGAAATGGGCACTGAGGCGAGACAATGTAGAAAAAAAAAGGAAGAGGGGAGAAAGAGGGAAAGGGGGGAGAGTCCAAAGGGGAGAAATGGAAAAGAAAAAGTGGGGACAGAGAGGAAGGCAAAGAAATAGAAAAGCTGAAAAAGAAAAGGGGTGAGGCGACAGAAAGGGCAAGGGGAGGGATGCAAGGCCTTGTTCCCGATACCTGTGTGGAAGTGTATCAGGACGTCCAGCAGGTACAACCTAAAAATCGAAACCACTTGAAACACGCACTAGCAGAGACCGTGTTTTCATTCTATTTCGTCAGGTGTAAATTTTCTTTAGCCTGACCTGGGAAGCTAGTTAGTGTCTTAGATTGTACACTACGTCCGTCAAACCGTCTACCAGGTACAGTTGCAGTCTCCACTTTTAAAGACGAACAATAATGAAACGCTGACACATTATCCTAAAAAAGCATTCTGAGTTCCAAAAAGCGCATCAGTAGGTTTCAAAAATTACTGTTCACTCTCCTTATATTTATCGTAAGGAGGTGGAAGAGTCTGCAGCAGTACCGAAGAGAAGGGCAGGGGGACAAGTGAGTTACCTGAGGAGAGTAAGTATAAAGGGACAGAAAAGTTACAAACTGAAAGAAGAAATGTGGGGTGGGGGGGGAAGACTGGTGGCACACTTCTACAGCATACTGGTACCTATGACTGGGATGAACGTGGAAGGAAAGGGAGGTGAGTGGGAGAAGAGGGAGGTGAGTGGGAGAAGAGGGAGGTGAGTGGGAGAAGAGGAAAGTGGGTGGAAGAAGATGGAGGTGAATGGGAGGTGAAGGAGGTGAGTGGGAGGTGAAGAAGGTGAGTGGGAGAAGAGGGAGGTGAGTGGGAAAAGACAGCTGTATAAATCGAAGTGTAAGAAGTGGGAAGGAAATATAAAAGATGAAGAGGAATTAAAAAAAAAAAACTGCGAAACACGAAGTACAGGTGAGAGAGAGAGAGAGAGAGAGAGAGAGAGAGAGAGAGAGAGAGAGAGAGAATGCTTTAGGTGAGTGACTCGTATTCTCGTTGGTTATGAAAGTTCCCTAACACCTCTTCCTAAGCGAATTATTTTGCTTATTACACCTTACTCTCCTCTTCTGTGTCACTTAAATAATTCTAATATCACCATACTCTGCATAAATAACGTACAAAAGGATATTAACCAACCATATCCAAAAATAAATCGCTTAGGAAGAGGTGTTACGAAGCTTCTACACGATGAGAATACAGACCAGGGAGGTGAGTGGATTGAGAGGAAGCTGTAATGCGTGTAGGGTGAGAGGGCAGTGAGTGGAATGAGAAAGCAATGGGTGAAATGTATGACCGTGTATAAAGGTATGAAGTGTGACATTTGTGTGAAAAGGAAAAGGAGATATTGATGGAGTGGGAAATGAGAGGGATGAATGAGACAAGAAAACCTGGAAAAGGAGAGGGATGGGAGAGAGGGCAAGGAGACGGATGGTGGGCATTACTTGAGCTACCTGTGTGTGTGTGTGTGTGTGTGTGTGTGTGTGTGTGTGTGAGAGAGAGAGAGAGAGAGAGAGAGAGAGAGAGAGAGAACTACAAACATGAAGGGAAAATGTTGAAAGAGCCGAGAGAGGAACAAGAAGAGAGGGAGAGTGTGATTTTAGGACGAGGGGAGAGAAATGTGAGCGGTGAGAGGGAGGGAAGGAGGGGGGAGAGAGAGAGAAATATAACGGGTGAGGGGGAGGGAAGACGAGGAGGAAAAGGGGAGGGAAGGCGAGGAGGAAAAGGGGAGGGAAGGGGAGGGGGAGAGTTAGAGCGGTAAGAGGGATGGAAAGGAATGAGAGGAAAGGAGGGAGGGATGAGAACGAGGAAAGGGAGAGGGAGAGGTGTGAGACAGGAGAGGGAAAGGGGTGAGAGAAGAGGGGACAGGAGAGGAAAGGTGAGGAGAGAAGAGGAGTGGAAGATGGGTGAGAGTGAGGAGAGGGAAAGGAAAGAGGAGAGGGGTGAGGAGTGAGAAAGTGAAAAGAGAGGGATACAGGCGAGGGACAGAAAGGAGAGAGGAGTGAGAGAGTGAGAAGAGAGAGATATACGAGGAGAGAGAGGAGAGGGAGGGAGAGGAGTGAGGGTGATGGGTGAGTGGGTGGAATTGCACTAGACAGAAGGAAACCCCAGGACAGTCACTCCATCGACCAAATACAGTCCATACCACTGCCAGGCCTACAGTAACTCTAAACACACACACACACACACACACACACACACACACACACACACACACACACACACACACACACACACACAGCATCCAGTAATATTTCGTGGTCACCTAAAGTCCATAATACGCGTCCCATTAAGAGATCCATACACTCAAAGGGATGTCCAGGAAGCGTATTGAGAAACCTAAAATGGGTTAATCAAAGGCTATGTTTGTGAAGAAAAAAGTCTGATAAAAATACATAAAAACATATAAAAATGAGACTGCATACTGTTAGGTCTTTTTTAAATTAAAATATAATAATCAAATTTATCATTACTATTATTATTATTATTATTATAGTATTATTATTATTATTATTATCATATTATCATCACCATTATTGTTATTCACTTATATCACTTAGTATAAGAAAAAAAATCATGAAGCTAACTGGATAAAGAAATAAATGAAAATAAATAAATAAATGCACGATTAAAAATAATAAAATAAAATCAATAACTGGGTATATATCACTAGGTCTTGTAAATGGGCAAACAAAGGTGTAATAAAAAGGGGATGGGTTATAATTGGATAAACACTGTAGGGAAGGGGTGAGGCTGCTAAATCCTGTCACCACGAAACCTTTCACCATTGCCAATAAAATCTTTTGTGCAGAAAAATATCGATCGGGCTCAGACATAAACCTTTCAATGCTACTATATTTCTAGTTTATTCCTATAGATATATACAATTTTATTCAGCTTGGGAGAGACTGTTCGAAATGAAAGTTACATACAGTCTCAATTAACCTCTACAAAAAAGAGATCATCATCATCATCACCACCACCACCATCATCATCAGTATCACCGTCATCATCACTATCATCATAAAATATTACATACTAACAAAAGTCTCTCCAAATGACTGAGCTACACTTCCATTCACTCACCATTCAAGTACAAGAGATCTTGATTAAAAATTGTCTGGTGGCAGAAAAATAAAATAATTATGTAACAAACTTCAAGGATATATATAATTTTTTTTTTTAACTTTTTCACGACACACATATACAGTAGGCATGGAATGTGCTGTCACCTCCCCCCCCCTCCCATTTTTTTCCCCTCACTATGCCCTTTGAAAATCATTGTGTAAAATTAACAGCAACCAACACTGCTGACACTGATCTGTGGCCAATTAAAGTCTTCAGTAGTGATTGTTGCGGATTTATGAGACTATGGGGGATTTACGAGACATGAAGTGAGCAGCAGAAGAAGCGACAAAATTTTAGGAAAGGTGGGACAAAAAAGCTTCGCATTGCCAGAGGTGGACATGGGTAAATATGGCAGGATGAGTTGCGCCAAGTCTTATACCAGTAAAATACGACAGGAAAAAGCACTGCCTCTGTTACAAGTAATATACGACAGGACAAAGTAGCACTGCATCCGTTACAAGTGATATACGACAGGAAAATGTAGCACTGCGGCTTATATAAGGGAAATACGACAGGGAAAAGTACCGCATCTCACACGAGGGAAATACAACAGAGGAAAGTAGCACTGCGTCTTATTAGATGGATATATACCTACTGGGGTGAGGAAGCAATGGCTGAAGTGGAAGGATGTGGACAGAGGAAAAAAAAATGCATGTCATATGATCCATGGAGCCCAGCCAAGTAAACAGAGGAGTGGGATGGAGGGTAGGGAGAGGGAGATGAGTGGGGGGTGATGGAGGTGAGGACTGGAGTGGTGTGGAGAGGGAGAAAATGACTAAGTGGAGTAGGGTGGCGTGTAGGAAGAGGGACGTGGAGAGGGAGAAGAGGTATATTGGAGGAAGAGGAGTGAGGTGGAGGGCAGGAATATGAAAGGAAGAAGAGTAATAAGTGAGGAAGAAGACATACACATAGAGAGAGGGAGAGGAGGAATGACAGGAAGAAGAGGAGGGCGAGAAGTGGAAGGATAGTGAGAGGAGGAAGAAGAGTGCGAGAAGAGGAAGACGAGGAGTGAAAGAGGAAGAACGTGAGGGAGATGAGAAATATGAGAGGGAGAAGAGGAACGCGAGAGTATGGAGAGGAGGGATAGGGATGGAAGAGCGAGGCGATGGATGAAAAGGGGAGAGGAATGTAAGGGGGAGATGATGAGTTCAGAGAAGGTTTTACAGCAAGATCAAAGGCAGCAACACACACACACACACACACACACACACACACACACACACACACACACACACACACACACACACACAATCTCATAAATATTAATGACAAAATTAATAAGAAAAAAAAATCCATCTAATTTTACTCCTCCTGGGCATCGAGTCAAAGCAGGCCCACTTCAGATGATTTAAACCCCTGTCAAGCCCCCTTTTTTTGGGGGGTGGGGGGATGACAGGAGCCTCAACACCGTAAGGGTTAAGCAGGAGACCACCATAATAATAATAATAATAATAATAATAATAATAATAATAAAAATAATAATAAAATTGTAACGACGTATTACAACTACTACTACTACTACTAATACAAATAATAATATAATGAGAGAGAGAGAGAGAGAGAGAGAGAGAGAGAGAGAGAGAGAGAGCAAACAAGGGTGAGGGGGAAGGAAACAGAAGGGCAATGGTGATGGATGAGAGTGAGGGAGGGAGGTGGACACACACACACACACACACACACACACACACACACACAGCTTTCCCCCCTCCCTCTCCTACCACATCCCACACCAATTATTTCTTTAATAATAGCGGCTTTTCAAAGTGCATCATATTTTTCGATTTAATTCTTACGCGGAAAACGCACAGAAAAGAAATATGCTTTTGACATGGAGTTTCGTTTTATACTACAAATATAAATATATATTTTATAGAACTTTTCGTGCCTGTGTGTGTGTGTGTGTGTGTGTGTGTGTGTGTGTGTGTGTGTGTGTGTGTGTGTGTGTGTGTGTGTGTGTGTGTGTGTGTGTGACGTAGGTAAACAGACGTAGATACAGACAGTCAGAAACCAGATAGGAAAGACACATGGAAGTACATAAAGATACACACAGACAGACATACAGACATAAACAGGCAGACAGACTGACAACGAGACAGAGATACAGACAGACATATAAACAAGCAGAGCCACACAGACAAATACATAGCCATAAACAGTGTCAAACAGTAGATAAAAGCAAAAACACAGATGGATAAAGTGTAGTGTAAATGTATATATAATACGTTTGATGGTGTTTGCAATTCATATGTTCGCAGATACTGTATGATTCCACGAAATGAGTGAGCCGCAGGAATATTCTCTCTCTCTCTCTCTCTCTCTCTCTCTCTCTTACACGCATACATCCATACATTACATATTTACACACATATATACTGGGCACGTTCATATACACACAACACCAAAATGTTCGCTCACACAATGATAGTCTTGGTGTGTGTGTGTGTGTGTGTGTGTGTGTGTGTGTGTGTGTGTGTGTGTGTGTGTGTGTGTGTGTGTGTGTGTGTGTGTGTACCAGTCTATACCCTTTAACGTGAAAAGACACATGTTCACTGAATATGCTGGGCTGATGTAACTCCTCCTCTTACTATTAAAATATAATAATCAAATTTATTTATTATTATTATTATTATTATTACAGTATTATTATTATTATTATTATTATCACATTATCATCACCATTATTATTATTCACTTATATCACTTAATATAAACCACTGCTTCAATAAACACCATTTCCTCACTCCTCATTCTACATACACTGAAAGGCAATGGCTACCGTCAGGCGATATCACACAACAAATACAAATCCATACAACTTACTTTATATTAACACAATCAATTTCAAACAACCACATTTGGAATTTAACATACGGCGCAATAAACAAAATAATCTACAGAAAACGAGAATATAACACCTTTTGTCTCTAGGCCATAATGGATAAAAAATAAATAAAATAAATAAATAAATAAATAAATAGTTACTCTGTTATCACTCATGCAAACTTTTTTTTCCCAACATTGATGTAATTTTGTTAGTCATACCTAGTCATATCACCTCTCTCTCTCTCTCTCTCTCTCTCTCTCGTGGGAATCCATTAGCAGGTAGTGGAAATAGGTGTGTGTGTGTGTGTGTGTGTGTGTGTGTGTGTGTGTGTGTGTGTGTGTGTGTGTGTGTGTGTGAGAGAGAGAGAGAGAGAGAGAGAGAGAGAGAGAGGTACATTCACTTAAAGCCATACACAGAAAGATAAGTAGATAGATGCAAGTATACTGGAGAGAGATGGACAGGCTGACAGATAGACGGATAGACAGACAAGGACAGGATAGACAGACACAGACAGGGACAGGACAGACAGACATAGACAGGTACGACATAAGACAGCATGACACCGAAAGACAGACAGACAACTACGATATGACGGGATTATAAGCGTTAGAAAGTGTGACTGCTCTGCGCTGACGTTAGGGTACTGCTATTATCATCATTATTATTATTATTATTATCATTTCTGTGGATATTATTATTATTACTATTATTATTATTATTATTTCACAAAAAGATAAAAATATAGTTACACTTACATCCAGACATAAAACATTGATACAGAGGGATACATACTGGCTGACAGGACAGGTACAGACAGTGAAAAGCTAACAGACAGACAGACAATGACAGTTATAGTTGCTAGACAGACAGACAGACACAACACACACAAAGGCTTTTCAGAATAATAAAATCTCAGTGTCCAGCGTTCACACTAGGAGGTATTATTATTATTATTATTATTATTATTATTATTACTACTACTACTACTACTACTTCTATTAACTCTTTATTACTGTTATTATACAAAAATATTCCATTATAGGTAAACTCTACACACACACACACACACACACACACACAATACATGCGCCTGTGGTGTTGATATTGAAAGTGGTATTATTGAAGGTATTACTGTGTTGGTATGGTGATGCTTGCTGCTGAGAGATGGTGTGAATTGGTTTACTTTATTACTACTACTACTACTACTACTACTACATTTATAATTATTAACATCATCATTATTACTATTAGAAGTACAGTAGTAATATTAGAAGACGAAGCAGTAGTAATAGAGGTGGTGGTGGTGGTAGTAGTGGTAGTATTACCAAATTCATTATTGAAGCAATGCTAGAAAGTAGTAGTATTAGTAGTAGTAGTAGTAGTAATAATAATAATAATAATAATAATAATAATAATAATAATAATAACAAAATATTACAATCATCATGACCTACAAGTAATTAGTATCATTAGCATTCACATCAAAACCACCCTCTCTCTCTCTCTCTCTCTCTCTCTCTCTCTCTCTCTCTCTCTCTCTCTCAGAGCTCTTGATCATTATCGTCCTAATTACGACTGAGTGGCAGAGTGAATGATAAGCGTAGATAATGGGAGAGAGAGAGAGAGAGAGAGAGAGAGAGAGAGAGAGAGAATGGAAGAAATAAGGAATGAAGGAACGAACGAAGTAAAGAAGGGATAAAGAAAGTGAAATATCAAAGAGCCTGAAGTAAAGAATGAGACAGATAGACAGATAGATAGATATAGATAGACAGATAGATAGAGACAGAAAGACAGACGAATAGATACAACAGAGGGAGGTAGACAGATAGATAGACAGATAAACAGGCAGAGAGAAATTGTCTTTTCCTTGTTTTTTCTCGACACCCTCTAGCCTGCCTGCCATTGCCACCCACCGTCTGTCATTCTCTCTCTCTCTCTCTCTCTCTCTCCTTCCTTCCTTCCAGTTCTCTTTGCTTTGTCGTCTGTCAATCATTTCTTTCTCGCTTGTATCTCCCGCCCTCTCTTTATTTTTTTTTTAACAATCGCCGTCACTTTTTCATCCTCTCTCTCTCTCTCTCTCTGTATTTATGTATATCACGCCAATTCATTAATATTTCCTCTCTTGTTTTCCCTCCCACATTTCCTTCCTTTCTTTCTCTTGCTTACATCCCTCCCTCCATCTATAATTCCTTCCTCCCTCACTGTCTACTGTCTCACCTCTATTCACATTTGTTCCTTCCTACGGTTCTTCCATCCCTCCTTCCTCTCATCCTTTTCTCTTACCTTCTACCTCCCTCCTTCCCTCTAATTCACTCATTTCTTCCTCACTTCCTATCTTTCTTCTTTCTTCCTTCCTTCATCCTAGTCCTTCCATCCATCCATCCATGCTTTCTTCCCCTCCTTTATTCATTCAATCTTCCTGTTTATCAATCCAACCCCTCTTCCCTCTCGTCTTCATCCTTCCTTCCACCCATCCATTCATCACTCTTTCTTTCCACCCACTCATTCATTCAACCTTCCTTCCATCCAACCATCCATCCACCCATTCTTTCATCTTTTAATCAACCCAAACCATCCTTCCTCTCTCCTTCATTTCCATTCCTTCTTTGCATCCATCAATTCTACCCACTCTCCCTGTCTCCTTCCTTCCATTCATCCATCCATCCATTCCTTCCTGCCATTAGTCAAATCCATCCTTCTCTCTCCTCTCCTCTCCTTCATTTCCCTCCCTGTTTACATCCATTAAACCAACTCTCTCTCTCTCTCTCTCACTCCCCTTCCATCCGTCCATCAATCCCAGCCATTCTTCAACTTCCGCTCTGCCATCCTTTCCCCAGACTTCTGTAATTAGGGACCAAATCCTCTATTAAGGCCGGACCACCTGCAAAGAACCCCAATGTCTGTGTGGTCTGTGTATCTGTGCAACTCGATACAGCCTTCTTTCGTTCTTGTCTCTTTCCCTCCACTTCATTATTTTTACTGTTTTCCTTCCTTCCTTCCCTCCATCCTCTCTCTCTCTCTCTCTCTCTCTCTCACTCTCTCTCTCACACACACACACACAAAACTTTCATGCTTCTCTTTCTCTCCCTCTCTCCTTTACAACCTCTTTCCCCTCCTTCAACCAGTCATCCCCTCACAACTTCATTACTATGTCTCTCTCTCCTTCCCTCCTTACCTTTCTCCTTTCTCTCTATCAATTCTCCCACCTTTCTTTCACCTTTCCTTTCCTCTCTTATTCCTTCACTTCCTTCCATCGCTCCTTCCCCCATCCTCCCTCCCTCCTTGCATCTCTATCTTCAATAACCATCCCATCGTTCTCTCCTCTCCTCCTCCATCCTTCCTTTCCTCTTCCCATTCATCCTCTCTCTCTCTCTCTCTCTCTCTCCCTTGTTTCCTCCCTGTCCTACCTCCTTTCCTTCTTCCTACCTTCCCTCTTGCCTTCTCTCCACGTTGTTTTCTTCTCTCCTATCCTCATTACCCTCTTCTCTTCCTCCAGTTTTTTCTCCTCTCACTCATTACCTTCATTCCTCTCTCCTCTCTACCTTCCTCCCCATTACTTCCTACCTCTATCCTTCCTTCTCTCCACATTAATTCCTCCCCTCCTTTCTTCCTTCTTCCCTTCCCCTCTCCCTTCAGATTTCTTTCTCCTCTCACTCCATACCCCCATTCCTCCTTTCCTCCCTCCTCCTCTTCCTCCCTACCTCCACTCCCCTCTCGCTCCTCCCTTCCCCCCACATCCCTCCTTTCCTCTTCTAAGACATGGATTTAAGTCCCAAATACCTCAACCTTTTCCTTAGTCCCTCCTAAATTCCTCTCTCCCTCTCTCTCTCTCTCTCTCTCTCTCTCTCTCTCTCTCTCTCTCTCTCCCTTCCCCTTCTCTCCTCTACTGTGATTTATGCTCTCTCCCCCTACCCTCGTTCGGCCAAACGACCTCTCTCTCTCTCTCTCTCTCTCTCTCTCTCTCTCTCTCTCTCTCCCTCTCCCTCTCTGGCGTCCTGGAGAGGCTCATTTATAATTTCACACCTAATATCACCGAAAGAGGCTTGAGAGAGAGAGAGAGAGAGAGAGAGAGAGAGAGAGAGAGAGTTATAAAGATACAGACCCTCCATATAAAGCAGGAAAGCCATTAATTTCCATGATTTATATTACAAGAACTGTTTAAAGTTATATATATAAACAGATCACACAGGGCATATGGTCCCTAGGAGGCCACTGAGAGAGAGAGAGAGAGAGAGAGAGAGAGAGAGAATACAAGAATCCCGTTGAGAAAAAAGAGAAAGCAAACAAAGAATCCCAAAAAAAGTGAAAAAAATTTAAACCCCTGGCAGAATGTACACAAACCTCCCTAGGCCGCCTGCGATAACGAGAGAGAGGGAGAGAGAGAGAGAGAGAGAGGGGGAGAGAGAGAGAGAAATGAAAAGGAAAGACGTGAAGGAAAGGTGAAAAAAATGACAGGTATAATTAGAGAGAGAGAGTAAAAATGACAAGGAAAGACGGGAAGGAAAGGTAAACAAAATAAATGACAGGTGTTAAATATGAGATTGAACTGATGACCTTACGAGGGAAAACAGTCCTTATATTCATCCCTTAAGTCATCAACGGTTGAGATTTGGACTCATGTTGATAAAGGATGTATGACGCAAAATCGGTCTGATACAACCTCATGATGTCTACCAACTGTGTGTGTGTGTGTGTGTGTGTGTGTGTGTGTGTGTGTGTGTAAATCTTTTCGCCGTTGGAAGCGTTATAGCCATTTCCAACATTTTTCATACTGGCCAAGTGATATTAACCAGTTATAACCAAAACTAAATCGCAAAGGGATAGGTGTTAGGGAGCTTCCTCAACCCCCGAGAATACCAGTCACTAACTAAAGAGGGAGCAACTTCCTTATAATTTCTGTATATTACAATTATTATCCAACTTCAATTATTCATATTTACTCCATTACGGGGAGGCCGAAGAGGAGATAAAGGGATGGATGAGATAGAGGGTGTGAGTTGGGGAGAGGGCAGCAGCATGGCATAGGACAGGGTGTGATGGAGGCGATTTGCGTGTGGCCAGCCAGTACGAGATTAAGACGTCGACAACAGACAGATAGATAGATAGTCTGAGATAAATACAGATACATACATACATACTGTACATACCGGAACACAGATAACAAAGTGACATACACAGAGATATACAAGCAGACAGACAGACAGACAGCCACCCCATTACCAGCATAACGCCTTCACCCTACACTCTTGATACCAGCAAATAATTGTACCCAGTTTACGAGAGTCCAGGTACAAAATAATATGTTGGAATTAATTATCAACGCACTTGTAAATAAATCTTGTAAAAATATAGAAAATGTAAATATTGTAAAAAAAAAAAAAAACTTATTTTGGGTTTAGGTTATTATGCAGCAAGGACGGGGTATTAGAGAGAGATCAGGTGGCATTAGAGTGTGGAGCTGTGAGAGAGTGAGAGAGAGAGAGAGAGAGAGAGAGAGAGAGAGAGAGAAATTAATAACTGAAACGTGGATAGCAGATACCGTAGACTATCCCCTACTCTCTCTCTCTCTCTCTCTCTCTCTCTCTCCTGTGACTGATAGGGGGATAAAGAACACTACCCACGTATTCCCTGGGCGGCGCAGGTCACAAAAAAGGCGTACGACTGAAAAATATCCCCTTCTTTCTCCCCCCCCCTCTCTCTCTCTCTCTCCCTCAAGTCTCTTTCATATTTATTCATGGCTCTCCGTTATTTTTGTATTTTTTTTGCTCACTTTTACTTTCTCTCTCTCTCTCTCTCTCCACTATATACGGTTTACGATGTCAACCTTGCCAACAGAATAAATCACAAATGGAGTTACTATTTTTACTTCACGAGAGAGAGAGAGAGAGAGAGAGAGAGAGAGAGAGAGAGAGAGAGAGAGAGAGAGAGAGAGAGAGAGAGAGAGAGAGAGAGAGAGAGAGAGAGAGAGAGCAATGGCAATAAGTCGATAAAAAATCACACAAACAGGTAAGCCGATAGACAGAAAAGTTGATGGATAGATGGATGGATGGAAAGAGGGATGGATGGACGGATGGATGGATGGATGGAGGGATGGAGGGATGGATGGATGGATGGAGGGATGGATGGATGGATAGAGGGATGGATGGATGGATGGATGGATGGATGGATGGATGGATAAAGGGATGGATGGATGGATTGATAGAGGGATGGATGGATGGATTGATAGAGGGATGGATGGATGGATGGATGGATGGATACAGGGATGGATAGAGGGATGGATGGATAGAGGGATGGATGGATGGAGGGATGGAGGGATAGAGGGATGGAGGGATGGATGGATAGAGGAATGGATGGATAGAGGGATGGAGGGATGGATGGAAAGAGGGATGGATGGATGGATGGATAGATGGATGGATGGATGGATAAAGGGATGGATGGATGGATGGATAGAGAGATGGATGGATAGAGAGATAAAGGGATGGATGGATGGATGGATAGAGGGATGGATGGATGGATGAATAGAGGGATGGATGGATGGATAGAGGGATGGATGGATGGATGGATTGATGGACACTCAGACCGAAACTTATAATACAGCAATAACAATAACAAAAATAATGAAAATAATAATAATGAAAATAATAATAATAATAATAATGAAAATAATAATAATAATAATAATAAAAACAGCTAAAATTTACAGTAGGTCAGTGTGTATCAGTATTTACATTCTCACTATCTTAAAATCATCCCAGCTAAATCCAATCAATTCCCCGTCATCCTATTGTCAGAATTACAACCAATATATTGCACGAGCGAAATTGAATGTGTGATTAAGTTTTAGGCGACGGGAAAAAATTACAAATGCTCCTTTCAACGCCCCCAAATATTTTTTAAAAGCCTGGCGTAACGGAGTGTTGGAATGGCTAGCTTTTCCCACCACCCCCCGGAGTTGCTTTCATTCAATCCCAAGCAAAATTCACTCGGGGAACACGTACAACGGAATCTTTTCAACGTTTTCAGGGTGCGTAGCGGTTGAAATTACGGTTTTTAGTAAGGGAGACGGAAGGGAATGAAGGAAGTGGAAGAGAAACAGCAGCTGGGTAAAGGGAGAGGAAGAGAATGAAGGAAGGAAGTGGAAGAGAAACAGCAGCTGGGTA
This sequence comes from Coenobita brevimanus, assembly GCF_032717465.1. NCBI lineage: Eukaryota > Metazoa > Arthropoda > Malacostraca > Decapoda > Coenobitidae > Coenobita > Coenobita brevimanus. The sequence continues at coordinate 40,324,871 of NC_137015.1, read as the reverse complement.
AAGGGAGAGGAAGAGAATGAAGGAAGGAAGTGGAAGAGAAACAGCAGCTGGGTAAAGCAGGATGGCATGAAGGATGGAAGCTGAGAAGTACATGTAAGAGGATGACTCGGGATGGAATGAAGTTGTGGAGTATATATAAGAGGATGACTTGGGATGGAATGAAGGAATGAAGTTGAGGAGTTGATGTACGAGGATGGTTAGGGATGGAATGAAGAGAGGGAATGAAGGAAGAGAAGGAAGATGAAGAAAAACAGTAGGTCGGTGGCGTAAATTGAAATGGAGTGAAGTTGAGGAGTCTATGTAGGAAGGTGGTTTGGGAAGGGATGAAGGAATGAAGGAGTGAAGGTAAGGAGTGTATGTAGGAGGATGATCTGGGGAGGGATGAAGGAATGAAGGAGTTGAGACGTGTATGAAGGGGGATGATTTGGGATGGAAATGAAGTGTACTTGATGCAGAGGCCCTGGGATAGATAGCCAGAAAGGTAGATATAATGAGATGGAGAGTGAGAAGTGACTGATAGATAGATAAAAAATAAGATTCGAGTTACTGAGGTAAAAAACTATATAAAATTTGTTCACTTTCTTAGTACTCTCTCTCTCTCTCTCTCTCTCTCTCTCTCTCTCTCTCTCTCTCACTCTTTCGACTATCTTTTGTGTATTTCTGGGTAAGTTTGCTCATTAGCTGATGAGAGAGAGAGAGAGAGAGAGAGAGAGAGAGAGAGAGAGAGAGAGAAATAAGGTGAGTTAACTGTGTGTGTGTGTGTGTGTGTGTGTGTGTGTGTGTGACTAATAAAACAACAATCCAAAGACCGTATAAATCATCATCATCATCATCACTAGAACCATCTTGCTAACCTTAATCTCACTAGTAACAAACTGACTACTAAAAGACTGACTATTTACTTGTATATCTCTGTTATCTGTGTTCCGGTAAGCACAGTATGTATGTATGTATCTATTTCTATCTCTATCTATCCGCTGTCAGACGCCATAATCTCGCAAGGGCAGGCCACATACGAATCGCCTCCATCACCCTGTCCTATGCCATGCTGCTGCCCTCTCCCCAACTCACACCCTCTATCTCATCCACCCCTTCACTCCATCCCTTTATCTCCTCTTCAGCCTTCCCGTAATGGAGTATATCTAATAAATTGTAGTTGGATAAGAATTGTAAAATACAGATGTTATATGGATGTTGTTCCCTCTTTAGTTTGTGACTCGTATTCCCAGCGGTTAAGGAAGCTCCCTAACACCTATTCCTTTGCGATTTAGTTTTGGTTATAACTGGTTAATATCACTTGGCCAGTATGAAAAATGTTGGTAATGGCTATAATACTTACTACGACGAATAGATTTACACACACACACACACACACACACACACACACACACACACACACACACACACACACACACACAAATAACAATCGCAATAACTAAATACATAAATAAAACTAAATTTGAAATCTCCCTCTCTTATTTCTCGCAGGCTAGCAGTGCGGTGTCAATAAACCCAGCTGATCAGAAGTAAACATTCTCACGTGCTCGGATGTAAACCAACGCACGTGTTCGTAAACCCGTATGGTCTGATATAAACCCACATGATTAAGTGTAAACAAAGCACGTGCTCGTAAACAAACCCGAGTGATTTGGCGCGTTATTAAAAAGTGATCAGACGTAAACAAACCCACGTCCTCACATATAAACAAAACCAAGTGATCAGATGTAAACAAACCCACGCGCTTATATAAACAAAACCACGTGATTAGACGTAAACAAACCCCTAACCCAACTCGGGCCATGAACAAACGCACGTGCTCCTGAGTAAACAAAGCCACGTGGTCGATCAAAACAAAACCCCGATATAACGCCTACTCACCACAGAGGCTGGGGCTTTCTCTGAAGCTCCGGGAAGGCCTGTCGCACTATCGGGGTCCAGAGGTTGTACAGTACGCAGATGGTTAGTACACACAGCCAGTAGAAGTACACGTTGCCGTACGGGTTGATCACTGTCCACGGCTGTCTCTTCTTCTTCTTCTTGCGTACTTTGGGGGAGCCGGTGGAGTTTTTGCTGATATCCTCCTCGTCTGTCTGATCGACGGTATCCTGGAGAGAAGAAAAAATTAATGTTAGTTTATTAGTTTTCTTGGTTCTCCCTCCATCAGGTTTTTCTTAAGCTCTCTGGACCTTACCTCGCCCCGTCATTACGTGGGAGAAGAGGTTGGGGCCGTCGGGATGATGATGATGATGATGATGATGACAAAGGGGAGCTGTGGTATAGTTCCTTCACATTAACCTGACCCAATTTGCGCCCATTTGCAGCCTATTTCACGTAGCACAGTGGCAGAAATATATATATATATATATATATATATATATATATATATATATATATATATATATATATTATATGATCGATAAGTCGTTTAAATAATTCAAAGACCATCACACTCAGCATAAATAACATACAAAGTGATAACTAGCCGTATAAAAAATAAATCGTTAAGGAAGAGGTGCTAGGGAGCTTCCTTTACCGACAACAATACAGAACTTAGATTTTACTACTAACCCATCCAGTGCCAGACTTACTTCAAAGTGCAAACCCTGGATGCAGCCCCCCCCCCCATACACACACTTTACTGGGAGGGTTTATCAGACCTATTCGTAACTGAACGTGAATATCTTTCCTGCCTTTTATTCTTCTTCACATTCTTCCTTTTTTATATTTTAACTCAATTTCTTCATTTCTCTTCCCATCCCCTTCTATTTTTTTTCCTTCCCTTCTTTTCTCTCCACTCTCCTTACCACCTTTCCTCCCTTCCCTTCAGCTCTCAAATCTCCTCCCGACCTCTCTCCCTGTCTTCTCTCTCTTTTTCCCTTACTCCCTCACCTCTCACCCCTCCTCTCTCTGATCAATGCTATGGCAGCTTGGAAACTACTAGGAAGTTTTTCTAAGGTTGCCCTGGTAACACTGGCGGCAAGGACAGACTGAAATAGATCGATAAAGATATAGATAGATAGATGGATGGATAGACAGCTAGTTAGACTGACATAGAAAGACAGATAGATAGGATGACAGATAGATAGGATGACAGATAGATAGGCAGATAGACACATGGAAAGATAGGCAGATTAGACAGATAAACAGATAGACACGAAAATACAGCCCAGTGCATATGGATAGATATATAAAACAATTGAATATATCGGCCCAGACAGATATAAAAATAAATGGTTAGACATAGATACACATAGATCCAGATTAAATGATACAAAAATCTGGAAAAGAAATAGACTGATAAATAAGGATAAAAAATCTGTAAAAATAAGGAAAAAAATATAATAAAACTAAAAAAACACGGGTTGAGAGAGAGAGAGAGAGAGAGAGAGAGAGAGAGAGAGAGAGAGAGAATGATTGATGGCCCATGGGGAGACGAGGCCTATTTAAAGAGAAAAGGAAGGAGGGAGGGAGGAAGGGAAGGAGGGAGGGAGGGAGGGAGGGAAGGAGGGAGGGAGGGAAGGAGGGAGGGACGATGAGAAGCAGGAGAGGGTTGGGAGGAAGGGAGGAAAAGAGCGAGAGAAGGGATGACATAGTGAAGGAGACAGCAAGAGAAAGAGACAGAAAGATAAAAGGATAAGAAAAGGAAAGATGAGCAAAGGAGGGAGGGGGGTGGGAAAAGAAGGAAGCAGGAGGAGGAGGGATGTAGGGAAGAAAAGAAGGAAGAGAAAGAGTAGAGACAGGAAGGGAGAAAGAGAAGAGGGAGAGAGAAAGAGGGAAGGGAAGGGAATGATAAAGGGAACAGAATTACACGAGAAAAAGAGAGAAGAGAAAAACTGAAAGGAAGAGGATAGAGAAAGGCGGAAGGAGGGGAAGACTGGGGAAAGAAAGACGGCAGAAGGAAAAAAAAAAAAAAGGAGGGAAAGAGGGAAGTAGACAGAAAATGAAGGGAAGGAAAAATGATTAGGGGAAAGCGATAAAGAGGAGGGAGGAAAGGAGGGAGGGAAACAGGGAAAGGAGATGAAGGAAGGGAAAGGGAAGGAATGGAGTGATACATTGGAGAGAGAGAGAGAGAGAGAGAGAGAGAGAGAGAGAGAGAGAGAGAGAGAGAGAGCGGAGGCGGGGGTTGACTGAACAGAATATACGATAAAATTAACGGATGAAAGAAAGAGCCAGGTCAATGAACTTAGCAAATATCGATAAAGTTTCCTCTCTCTCTCTCTCCATTAATTATAAAAGGCAGTCTAATCCCTAGTCCTCAGTATGATTGACAGAGAGAGAGAGAGAGAGAGAGAGAGAGAGAGAGAGAGAGAGAGAGAGAGAGAGAGAGAGAGAGAGAGAGAGAGAGAGAGAGAGAGAGAGAGAGAGAGACAGACAGACAGACAGACAGACAGAGAGAGACAGACAGACAGAGACCTAATATAACAAAATTTGAAGGTGTGAAAATAGTGAAAATAATGAGGAAATTAGGCCACACAGTACCACTAACCCCAACTTGAAGAAAAATGAGAAAGTGAGGCAATTAAAGCTAGCTCCTGTGACTGGTAAAGCCAGGGTCTCAGCCAGGACAAATGATTCCCCCGATCATTAATACAGTGAGAGAGAGAGAGAGAGAGAGAGAGAGAGAGAGAGAGAGAGAGAGAGAGAGTGTTGACATACTATAATGAATTATGAGCGAGGGAGAAAATTAATAACCGAGAAAATATATTACTGAAAGAATTTTGAGAGAGAGAGAGAGAGAGAGAGAGAGAGAGAGAGAGGGAAATATTTTGGCGAATTAAAGTGATGAAAAAAATGTGAAATATAAATGAGAGGCCAAGTGTGTGGGAGGCTAATATACTGAAGTTATATTAGAAGACAGACAGACAGACAAATAGGCAGATAGGCAGATAGAGAGACAGAGACAGATAGATACACTGATAGACAGATAAACTGATGGAAATAAAGATGATAAATGGACGAAAGGATAGCCTGGTGTGAACAGAAATTAATACGCAAGATAAACGTAAAAATAATTGATGAAAAAGGATGCAACAACTGAAGGGAAGACACAGACATACATAAATAAATAAATACAATGAGTGGACGGATTGGAGGACAAACAGATGAATGGATACATATATTGAAAAAGAAAAAAACAGATAGCTGTGACGATGGCTAATGGATGGATAGCCAAAACTAATAACTAAATTGGTAAGTATGGCTGAAGACACACACGACAGAACACAGATATATAGGACACTCGATAGATAGAAGAAAAATAGATATAAGCATAAAAAAAGGGATACCATAATAGAAAACTGTTCATTAATCCTATCCTTATAATGTTTTTTTTTTTAATCGCAAGAAAGAAGGAACCAAAGGCCAGGAGTCCGCAAACCGTTCCTTCCAAGAAAAAGCAAAAACAATACAAAAGAGAGCCAAATTCAAGATCCGTTCATTTCGAGATGCCCGGACACACTGCGTTTGAAAGACTGGAGATCATAGGAAGTAGGAAATACAGACAGAGGAGACAGTTCCAGAGTTCACCTGTTGCATAAATGAAGGACTGGGAGTAACGGTTAACTCGTGTATATGTATGTATGTCGCAGATTTACACACACACACACACACACACACACACACACACACACACACACACGTCAGTCACCTGTAATCTAGCGCACCATTACACCTGTCGCAGATTTACCATTTGTTTTTCCCGTCGTTCTTCTCCTTTGACAGCTCTGAGGGGGTCATTTGTCAGTGTTGTCAGGGCTTGGTATTTCATTAACTTGTGGGAGGTGGATATTGGTTTTATGTTTATATCAGATTTGCATCATTATCATTATTATTATTATTATTATTATTATTATTATTACTGTTCTTATTAATCACTATTTTTATTATTAATTTTACTACTACTACTACTACTACTATTATTATTATTACTTCTATTATCATTACTATTATTACTGGTCTGACGGATTACAGATAACTTTTTCATTCATGTGGTACCTTTTTAGACATCTTGGATTTTTTTTTTCTCTTTTATGTGGTGGTTTATGACTTGAAATACCTTGGATGCATTTGCAAGATAAAAATCCCAATTGAGATTTTATTTTGCTCTAAATTTGTCTTCATATGTACTGATTTTTCATGTCTTCATTGTACTGTACTTACTATATATCGGAACATGTATCTTTATTAATAACCACTGCTTAGTGGAAATAAAGTTATTTATTTATTTATTTATTTATTTATTTGCCGTAAACATTACCTTCACTCCTATTACCCATTTGCTTTTGCATATAAATTATGTATGTATTATATGCATTATACATAATTTATTGTATATCTGTCTGTCCGTCTGTTACGCACCTTAACATGTCTTTCTACCTAGACATCAATACACGTGTCTATCTCTGTCTATCGAGGCTTGAATACCTATTTATCTATATCTTTCTAGCTATCTACTTACTCATTTCCCTTCGGCTGACCTCGAAGCAAGATACATGGTAAAAGTACGTGATGGTGACATTTACAACCTGAGAGAGAGAGAGAGAGAGAGGCATAAAATCTTTACTATCTCTACCAGGAACTTATTAGAGGAAATAAAAAGTATACGCGTGCTGCTATACAATTTATAGTACACAGATAGATACATAAACATACATACATATATACACATATACATAAATATACACACATAGACAAACAGAACGACATACAGACAAACGCATACTGTACAGTATACAGATTAATACACAAGCACAGAGACATACAGAGACAGACAGACAGACGCATAAACAGTACACAGATTAATACACAGCCCAGAGAGACAGACAGACAGACAGACGCATAAACAGCATATAGATAGACACACAACCAGACACACAGACAGACAGACGGACAGACAGACGCATTAACAGCATACAGACAGCCTAGATACACAACCAGACAGACAGACGCATAAAGACAGACTGGACTTAACAATGATGGCAGGAAAAGTAAGAAGGATCACAATGACTAAGGGGAAAACCGAAGGAGAAGTTTTAAAAGAGCAAAACAGGAGAGTATAATTTAGTTGTGCAAATTACATATGAAGATTAAATTTTCCGCATCACCTCTGCCATATTTCCCACCAAAAGGATGAGAGAGAGAGAGAGAGAGAGAGAGAGAGAGAATCAATCTGTGTACTACATTTGATTTTCTTTCCTCTCTCCCTTGAATAGTAAGTCGTGGTTACAAGAACTTTGATAGGCCTAGTTATGAGGCATGAATGAGTCTCCTTGGTTACTAGTCAAATCAACCCTCAATCTGACTACGCTTGCCCATCAACTGGGCTAAAAGGAGTTTGTGATTTTTTTTATGAATCTCCTTGGTTACTAGTCAAATCAACCCATCAACTGAGCTGAAAGGAGTTGCGGTTTTCTGTCAGGTCAAAGTAAACACACTACACTGCAACGGGGCATACATTTTCAAGCTTTCGAAATTCTGGTTCCCTATCACATGCAAAAATACCCACACGTGTGTATTTTTCAGTGGAAATTAAGGTTGATGATGATGATGATGATGATGATCATAATGATGGTAGTGGTGGTGCTGACGAAGATGATGAAATCTGAGTATTTCTCTCTCTCTCTCTCTCTCTCTCTCTCTCTCTCTCTCTCTCTCTCTCTCTCTCTGGCTTTATCCACTACATCCATTACCAGAAACGAGCGTCCAGAAGGAAAAAATATGAGGGACAGACGAGAAATGTGATGTCATAACACACACACACACGAGAGAGAGAGAGAGAGAGAGAGAGAGAGAGAGAGAGAGAGAGAGAGAGAGAGAGATTTAAGTGTACGAAAGGGGCACATGTATGAATCTTCGTGTGAGAAAATTAAAGAAAATGAGGAAGACTTTGAGTACATTACAGAAAATTAGCATGAATAATTAGTACTGATATGAGGCAGGAAATTACCCAGAAAATTAAAGAATTATGTGAGGATAAAAATAAGTGCCAGGATTACAGTGTGTGTGTGTGTGTGTGTGTGTGTGTGTGTGTGTGTGTGTGTGTGTGTGTGTGTGTGTGTGTGTGTGTGTGTGTGAGAGAGAGAGAGAGAGAGAGAGAGAGAGAGAGAGAGAGAGAGAGAGTTATATGAGGGTGAAAATGAGTGTCGGGATTAACATGAACGGGGCCGTGGAGGTGAAATGAGATGCGAAAGTGAGGGAGGGAGGGAAATTGGAAGAGGGAAGGAAGGAAATGAAAAAAATTTAAGGGAGGAAGGGAGGGAAATGAAGGAAAAGCAGGGGAATGGGTAAAATGAAGAAAGGGAGGGAGGGAGGAAAATAAAGGAAAAGTAAGGGAAGTGGGTAAAATGAAGGAAGGAAGGAAAGGAGGGAAATGAAGGAAAAGCAGGAGAAGTGGGTAAAATGAAGGAAGGAAGGAAGGAAGGGAGAATAATGAAGGAAAAGGGAAGTGGGTAAAATGAAGGAAGGAAGGGAGGGAGGGAGGAAAATAAAGGAAAAGTAGGGGAAGTGGGTAAAATGATGGAAGGAAGGAAGGTGGGAAGGGAAATGGAATATGGAATCAAAATCTACACGTCCTTCACCTTAACCTGGCTCAATTTTCGTCCTTTGTTAATCAATTTCACGTAGCTCAGTGGCAGGTAAAGACAAGGTACGGTTCCACGTCCTTTCCATAGCACTTCTTCGTGACTATACTCTTTTTACTCTAATCTGGCCTAAAACTGCCATCTCCCTATCTTGAACGCTGAGATGTAGCGACAGATTAACACTACAACATGATGCTAGTCACGAAAAAGTGCTATGAAGAGGATATAACGCCGCTGCAGTCTCTCTCTCTAATCAGTGCATTATTAAGACGCATTCTAGATGGAGATGGAAATTCTGAGCCAGCTTCCAGTGACAGGAGTATAGGTTTGCAAATAGTAGTTAAAGAGATAAGAGTGATATATCTCAAATTTGGGGAAAGCCAATGAAAGTGAGCGAGTTATGAAAGTGAGACGGCTTATGCAAATGCCTGTGAGAATATGAGAGGGGGGTGAGGGATGGTGATTACCGAGAGAGAGAGAGAGAGAGAGAGAGAGAGAGAGAGAGAGGTCGGGGGCTTCATCTGTTAACTACTGAACAACAAACCTAATTTAAACAAATTAACACATTTTCTTTAAAAATATCCTCAAACTCTCTCTCTCTCTCTCTCTCTCTCTCTCCGGCTATCCACACTAAATCAACTGTGAAATGGATTTAAGTGTTATCTCCTTCCTTCATCGCCTTCCTGTTTCTTCCTTCCTTCCCTCCTCCTCTCCTTCCTTCCTTCCTCCTTTCTTCCTCCTCCTTCCTCCTTCCCTTCTCTAATTTCTTTCCTTCTTTTTCTCTTTCACTCTTGCCTGATCAAATTAACTTCATTCTTCCTTGTCCTTCCGTATTTTTTCTCTTTCTTCTCCCTGCTTCCTCGTTCCTTCTTTTCTCTCCACTATTTTTCCTCTTCCTTCTACTTTCATTTCATTCTTCTACTTCTTCATGCCTGCTTCACTTTCATTCCTACTCATTCTTTTCTTCCCACGTTCTTTCCTTGCCTCTTCCCTTCCTCCTCTCTCCAGTTTCCCTTTCTCCTATTAATTCTTTCCTTGCTTCTTCCCTCCCTCCTCTCTCCAGTTTCCTTTTCTCCTATTAATTCTTTCTCCCTCGCTCCCATCCTCCCTTCACTCAACTCATCCTTCATCCAATTTCCAGTCTTAACCTCTTAAGTCCAAAGGTTATTTCCGAAGCTAAATACAACTTTACGGTTGGGAGATGTTCAGTCATTATAGTAACAATATTAACAGCAGTAAAAATAAGAATAACAATAGTAGTAGTAGTAGTAGTAGTAGTAATGGCAGTATATAATAAGCAACGCCACTATCCTTCCTTCTTTCATTCCTTTCTCCTCCTTTATTCCATCCGTCTATTCAACCTTCCTTCGTGCCTTCCTTCCTGTCTTTTTCCCCTTTCCTCCTCCCCCCCCTTCTTTCTCGCCTTCCATTCTTCCCTCCTTCCAACCATTCTTTCTTATTTTCTCCGTTTTTTCCTTCCTTTCTTCCTTTTTCCATCCGTCATTCATCCTTCCTTCCTCCTTTCCTTTTTTCCATCCGTCCATCCATCATTCTTTCCTGCCTTCTACCTTTCATTCTTTCCTTCCTTTCCCCCTTACTTTCGTGTGCACCTTCCATTCATCCCTCCTTCCTACCTATCCTTCCTTTCCCCTACCTTTTTTTTCCTTCCTTCTTTCCTTCCCTACCTTCAATCCCTCCTTTGTTTCTCTTCCTCTCTCCCTCACAACTTTCCGTTTTTCTCTCTCTTTCCCTTTCCTCTTCCCTTTCCATTCTTAATTCGCTCATCTCCTCCTTCCTCTCCTTTATCCTTCTTCCTCCTCTCTTCTTTTCCCTCCCTAATTCATTTTCATCCATCCTTCTTCCCTCCTTCCTTTCTTTCCTTCCTTCTTTTATCCTCTATTCCTTCATTTTCATTCATCCTTCTTCTTTTCCTTTCCTTTCTTCCTTCCTCCTTCCATCCTCTACGCCTTCATTTTCATCCATCCTTCCTTTCCCCCCTTCCTTCTTCCATCGTCAATTCCTTCATTTTCATCCATCCTTCTTCCATCCTCTATTCCTTCATTTTCATCCATCCTTCTTCCATCCTCTATTCCTTCATTTCATCCATCCTTCTTTTTCCTTCTTCCATCCTCTATTCCTTCATTTCATCCATCCTTCTTTTTCTTTCTTCCATCCTCTATTCCTTCATTTCATCCATCCTTCTTCTTTTTCTCTCTTCCATCCTCTATTCCTTCATTATCATCCATTCTTCTTCCTATCTTTCCTTCCTTCTTCCATCCTCTACTCCTTAATTTTCATCCATCCTTCGTCCTTTCCTTCATTCTTTCCTTCTTCCATCCTATTCCTTCTTTTTCTTATCTGTTTACCACTTGTTTCCTTCATTTCCTACTTTCCTTCCTTCTTTCCACCATTATGCTACTTCACTTTCCTCATTCCTAGTATATACTCTCTCTCTCTCTCTCTCTTTCTCTCTCTCTCTCTCTCTCTCTCTCTCTCTCTCTAATTTTCTTACTTTATGCTCACTCTTTATTCCTACTCAGGCTTTTATCCCCCACTTCCCCCCTCCCACCTCTCTCTCTCTCTGTCTCTCTCTCTCTCTCTCTCTCTGTCTCTCTCTCTCTCTCTCTCTCTCTCTCAAACCCACATACACACACACAAACACACACACACGAACTTTAGTATAGGGAAACCATTAGCCAGCACTGCCCAGCCTCACGAAGGAAGGAAGGAAGAAAAGAATGAAGGAAAGAAGGAAGGAATTACGGAAAAAAGCAAGGAAGAAAAGAATGAAGGAAAGAAGGAAAGAATGAACGAATGAAGGAAAGAATAAACGAATGAAGGAAAGAATGAATGAATGAAGGAAAGATTGAACGAATGAAGGAAAGAATGAACGAATGAAGGAAAGAATGAATGGATGAAGAAAGGAAAGCTGGATGGAAATAATGAAGGAATTAATAACGGATGGCAAGTAAGGAAGGAACGAAGGAAGGGATGATTAACGGAAGTAAAAAAAAAAAAAAGGAAGGGAGAAAGGAGGAATTACGGAAGGAAAGAATGAATGAATGTATGAAGGAAGGAAGGAAGGAAGGAAAGAATAACGGAAGGCAGGTAAGAGAGGAAGGAAGGAATGATTAACAGAGAAAAAAAGGAAGGAATGAGCGAATGAATAATGGAAGGAAGGAAGAAAGGGAGTGAAGAAGGAGGAAAGCAAGGAAGGGGAAGTGAAGAAGGAGCAAAGAAGGAAGGGAGGGAATAAGTACAAAGATGAAGGAGGAACACAAATACAGAAAGGGAGGAAAGGAGGAAGAGGTGGAGGAGGAGGAGGAGGAGGGGGAGGAGGAGAAAAGGCTGAAAGAAATAACAATAACAAATATATTAAATTAGAGGCAGGGAAGGAGGGAGGAAGAGGAAAAACTGGAAGGAAGGAAAGAAGGAAAAGGTGAAGGAAGCATGGATGACAAGAAGGAAGGAATGAGGGAGGGAGGGAGGGAAGAAAAGACAGGGTGACGGAATGAAGGAAGGATTGAGGGTGGGAAGAAAAGACAGGGTGACGGAATGAAGGAAGGAAGGATTGAGGGACGGAAGAAAAGACAGGGTGACGGAAAGAAGGAAGGAAGGAAGGAAGGAAGGAAGGAAGGAAGGAAGGAAGGAGGGAGGGAGGGAGGTAATCCACTTAAGTTTTCTCTACTCCATAAAACACCAAACTTTGCCTCCCTCACAGATGACTCCCTCCCTCCTCCCTCTTTCTCTCTCTCTCTCTCTCTCTCCTGACCCCTTTCTTCCCTTTCACCCTCCCTCGTTTCTCTCTTCCTTTCTTCTCTCCTTCATTTAATCATCCTTCTCTCCCTCCCAGTTCAACCTCTCTCTCTCTCTCTCTCTCTCTCTCTCTCTCTCTCGCTGTGAGGGGAGTACGGGAGTATTACATGCCATTTGTCACACGAGAGAGAGAGAGAGAGAGAGAGAGAGAGAGAGAGAGAGAGAGAGAGAGAGAGAGAGAGAGAGAGAGAGAGGAACGAACAAATGAAAGGAAAAGCAATAAAAAAAAAACGCCTATACCAACTCACATCCCCACCATCATTCTCAATCACCCTGAGAGCACCAATACCCACTGTCCATATTGGAGCATTTTAAGAATTCGCATTAAGGGCCATAATAGGGGTTTAAGCACGTGTCGGTGGGCTTTATGGAAGACAAGGAATATGAAAAAAGAAAAAAACTCATTCAACCTTTTCAGTCCAATGACCCCTATCCATGAATTTTCTTTTCTCTGTTCACTTTAAATAGGCGTAAAATTGCCCACTTTGAATACTATGCTAGTCACGAAGAAGTGCAAAGGAAAAGAACGTAGAGCCATAGTACTGTCTTTTTCCCCAACTGGTAAAAAGAATGCTTAACCCGCGGAAAATTTAATAAACTTTTTTTTTTCCTGCCCAGCTGTCCTCCCACACGCAACAGATGGCGTCACGCACCTCCATACGCCACTATTAAATATCTGAACACTTTATCGCTACAACACTAGGCGCTAATAATAATAATAAAACTAATAATAACAAAACTAATAATAATATTAATAATAATAATAATAATAATAATATTAATAATAATTATAATAGTAATAATAATAATAATAATAATGTTAGCAGAAGTAGTAGTAGTAGAAGTAGTAGTAATAGTAGTAGTAGTAGGCATACAAAAACAACAGATAACATAACAAATACCAAAGACAAACAAAACAACACATCTTCCCAAACAACCACAACAACAAGGGTTCTATCAGGAGAGACACCCCCAAACCTGCAGGAGTGGAAGAAAAAAGAAAAGAAAAAAGGGGGTGCGAGAATAAAGGGTCTTCTCTTTTGTGCGTCGCGTGAGAGAGAGAGAGAGAGAGAGAGAGAGAGAGAGAGAGAGAGAGAGAGAGAGAGAGAGAGATGGCAACTAATAAACATGACAGATCCTACACAGCAGATTCAATAATATATAAATACATATCACCAAATATAAAGACAGATAAAGAGAAGCCCCCCCCTCTCTCTCTCTCTCTCTCTCTCTCTCTCTCTCTCTCTCTCTCTCTCTCCAGCAGATAAAAATTTAGACGAAATGGGAGGAAAACTATAATGGTCTCTCTCTCTCTCTCTCTCTCTCTCTCTCTCTCTCTCTCTAACAAGGGCATTTCCTGGAAGCAAAATAATACAACACATGCAGTTAGAGGAAGTAGGGAAGGATGGAGGAAGAGAAGGAGGGATGCAGAGGAAGAGGAGTGAGGGAAGGAGGAATACTGGAGGGAGTGAGGGAAGGAGGAATACTGGAGGGAGGGAGGGAAGAGTGAGGAAGAAGGCGGCAAGGAGACGAGGTAAGGAGGTAGGAAGACATGCAGGTACAATGAACTAGAAGAAAATGCAAGAGGGATGAAGGAAACAAAGTAGGGAAAAAAATGTGAATGAATATGAAGGAAGGAAATCAGCGAAGAGAAAGATGGACGAGGGAAGGAAGGGAGGATTATCTGAAGGAAGGAAAGAAGGAAGGAAGGAAGGAAGAAGAAGGACGGAAATAGGGAAAAAAAATAAAAAGTTGAGCGGAGAGGAAGCAAGGAAGAGGGACATGAAGGAACAAAGGAAGGAAAGAGGAAAAGACGAATGGAGAAGAATTTATGGGTGAATAAATATGGGAAGAGAGACAGGAGAAAAATGAGAGAGAGAGAGAGAGAGAGAGAGAGAGAGAGAGAGAGAGAGAGAGAGAGAGAGAGACAGACAGACAGACAGACAGAGACAGAGACAGACAGACAGAGACAGAGAGAGAGAAATTAAAGGTCTAATGAGAAAGGCAGGGTAGGGTGAGGCAAGGCAGGGAGAGGCAGGGTAAGAATGGGTGAGACAAGGTGAGGCAGAGTGAGAAAGCTGTGTGTGTGTGTGTGTGTGTGTGTGTGTGTGTGTGTGTGTGTGTGTGTGTGTGTGTGTGTGTGTGTGTGTGTGTGTGTGTGTGTGTGTGTGTGTGTGTGTGTGTGTGTGTGTGTGTGTGTGTGTGTGTGTGAGAGAGAGAGAGAGAGAGAATCAATGGCGTAAATGAGAGGGATGGAAGAAAAAGACAAGGGTAAAGAGAATGAAGACTTGACAAAAAAGAAAAAAAAAAGACAATGTGAGGAAGGGAGGAGAGAAGGAGCAAGAAAATTAAGAGAAAATAAAGGAAAAAAACGAAATTCATAGAAACAGAAAAAATCCATAACGAGGAAGAAAAATGACGATGAAAGGGAAATAACCAGAAAAAGGAGGAGGAGGAGGAGGAGGAGGAGGAGGAGGATACGAGGACGAAGAGGAGAATACGAGGAGGAGGAGGAAGAGAAGAATACGAGGAGGAGGAGGAGGAAGAGGAGAATACGAGGAGGAAGAGGTTAGGTGATGGTCACTACAGTAATTAATTACAAGTAATTGTATACGGCCTCTCTCTCTCTCTCTCTCTCTCTCTCTCTCTCTCTCTCTTTCTCAGGTAAAGGAGAAATAGAGGGACGGTAAGTAGGCAGGCAGCAGTTATGAGGTTAGTAAGTAGGGCCGTAAGTAGCACGGGTTAAGCAGATATTAGGCAGAGAGGTAAATGATGTTTTGGTGAGGCTCTAAGCTCATGTGAACGTGAACCCGGTGGACTGCAGGCTGAAATTACACTACTACCATCTTCCATTCTCTTTTGGGGGATAGGGAGGCAGGGACGCGTGTATGTGCCACCACGTGAAGGCGTCCCTCTCCAGTACATTGTGTAGGTAAGAACTGATAGTAAACTGGGAAGTAGGGTACATCATCAGTAGGTAAGTAATTATTAGTAAGGCTGTAAGTAGGTGGAAGGTAAGTGAATGGTATGATTGTAGGTATGAAGTAGATTTATGCCTGTAAGTAGACATTAAGTATCCCGTAAGCAGGCAAGCTGTAAGTACTAAGCAGCAGGGAAGTAGTCTTAAACAGTAGGTATGTACAAAAAGCTCGTAAGTAGCCCGTTGGTATGCAGTAAGTACACCCTATGCTGGTCAGTAAGCAGTCAGTAGCTCGTAAGTAGGCAGTCAGTAGTCGGTAAACAAGCGGTAAGTAGGTCCGTAAGTACATGGTAAGTATCAAGGTACAAACACCAAATGTGCCAACGTGGATATTGCATTAAAGAGGAGCTGCCTTCATACCAGTCATTCCAGCCCATCATACCACTCATACCATACCTTATACTAGACACAGCATCCTTTAAACCAGACATACCAGCCCTTATACCAGTCACATCACCCCATTCACCAGTCATACCAGCTCTTATAAGTCATCCCATTCCATACAACAGTCATACCAGCTCTTATAAGTCATCCCATTCCATACACCAGTCATACCGCTCTTATATGTCATACCATCCCATACACCAGTCATACCAGCTCTTATAAGTTATCCCATTCCATACACCAGTCATACCAGCCCTTATATACCACTCATGCTTATACCTGTCATACCAGTCCTTATGTCACTCATATCAGCTTTTAAACCAGTCATTTACTCTGACAACGCACAGTCAATTTTATTTTCTCTCCGAAAGATTTCGTTATTCAGAGCTAGATTACTATTATTATTATTATTATTTTTTTTTTTTGGGGGGGGGTTATTTACAGCCTTCCATAACCCCTTCAGTACGTGTGGTATTTCCCCAGCTGAATAAAATCGTCTGGTATGAAGTGGAATAAGCTAAAAAAGGGCGTCATACCAGCTAGGCGATGCACAGTTCCAAATATCAATAATACCAGAGAGCAATTGTGGAATTAATGACGGCGATGTGACCCTGACCTGACGAGAGAGAGAGAGAGAGAGAGAGAGAGAGAGAGAGAGAGAGAGAGAGAGAGAGAGAGAGAGAGAGAGAGAGAGAGACTAAATTTCACACCCACCCACATCACCACTTGTGCACTAATACACACAGTCTATATTGTGAAGCTTGGGATATCACATTTGCCACACACCCTTACATACCACCACACCGACAGCAATACCCAATGTGCTATAATATGCCAGGAATATCACTTGTCACCACTTGGACACGAATCACTATCCTCCATTGTGATATACTAGACCATCACATCACACGCCTTCACATGTCACTACTACGGCACCAAAACCCACCGCCTATACTGCTACCTAATGATCCACACGCCATTCCCTTCTCCACCCAAGCAAGTCCTCTCCATATGCATAGGGTCATATACTTAAGCCCTAACACCTTTTCCTTAGCGATTTATTTTGCTTATTCATGGGCCCTTACTCTCGTCGATTAAGGAAGTTCTCTAACACCTTTTGTTAAGCGATTTATATTGCTTATTACTCCTTACTGTCTTCTGTGTTAGGTATATTCTTCTAATATCGCCTCACTTTACATACATAACGTGCAAAAGGATATTAATCAGCCACATATAAAAACTAAATCGCTACGGAAGAGGTGTTAGGGAGCCCCCTTAACCGATGAGAATACGGGACTTGTAGACCCAGGAGGCTCCCTTACTATACTCCTTTCACTTTATATTGGCATAATATTGCAATTTCTCCATCATACTGAGTTGCAAGAGAATAACACTAGATTTATTTTTTTTTCCTTTCATCAGGACTTAATTGCCATCACTCTTAAATCCCGAGTTGTAGGACGAGATAACCACTAGAATAAGGTACTAGTCACGAAGAAGTGCTTTAGAACGAAAACCCGTAGCCTTGTCTTATTCAACCACTATGTCAAATGAGTTACGCTACATAAGGACGTAATTCTGGGTCAGGTTAAGGTGAAAGAACTCTAGTCACGAAGAAGTGCTACAGGAAGAATCAATGTAAAGAAATGGCATTACCTTTTCCTGTCACTGAGCTATGTGAAGTATGGTGCAAAAAGTTGAAAATGTG
>NC_137015.1:40297404-40302404 GCF_032717465.1 Coenobita brevimanus | reverse complement strand
AAAATTATATCTCTCCAACTACAACGCTGAGATGAAGAGATGGTCACTAAAAGACATGCTAGTCACGAAGAAGTGCAGTGGAAATTATCTACAGAAACTGAATTAAATTTTTTCTACAACTGAGCAACGTGAAAAGTACTGAAAAAAATACGATACTATCTATGACCGAACTAATTCTCTCTCTCTCTCTCTCTCTCTCTCTCTCTCTCTCTTTCTCTGTGCCTACCTCCTCCTCTCACTTCATCTTTGGGTTGCCTATCTGAGCATATAACCTTTTAAAGTTAATTGGAAAAGGGAGAGAGAGAGAGAGAGAGAGAGAGAGAGAGAGAGAGAGAGAGAGAGAGAGAGAGAGAGAGAGAGAGAGAGAGAGAGAGAGAGAGAGAGAGAGAGAGAGAGAGGTAATTTCCGTCGAAGGTAACTGAGTAATTAGTGAGATGTCATGCCAATCTCTCTCTCTCTCTCTCTCTCGCTAACTTACTCCCCCTTCCTTTCTTCCAAAGTTTCTCTCCCTGCAACACTTTGAAGAAACTGAGAGAGAGAGAGAGAGAGAGAGAGAGAGAGAGAGAGAGAGAGAGAGAATGTGGAGGGAGGAAGAAAGAAGCGTGGGTAGAAAAGATGGAAGGAGAGAAAAGAGTAGGCGAGAGACGAGGGAAGGGAGGACCGAAGGAAGGAAAGGCAGGAAGGGAGGGAAAGAAAGTGAGAGAAAGCGTGGGAGGGAGGGAAAGAAAGTGAGAGATGGCGTGGGAGGGAGGGAGGGAGGGAGGGAAAGAAAGTATGATAGCGTGGGAGGAAGGAAAGGAACATGGGAGGGAGGAAGGGAGAGAGGTCAGTAGGGGAAGGAAAGAATGAATATCATGTGTCAGTAATACGTTCCCTACCTTCCTGTTGCCTCTCCTTCCCCCCCTTTCTCTCTCTCTCTCTCCCCTTCATCTCTCACCACCTTACGTCTCTCCCTCCCTCCTTTCTTTTCTCTCTCTCTCCCCTTCATCTCTCACCACCTTACGTCTCTCCCTCCCTCCTTTCTTTTCTCTCTTTCTCCTTCTCTCCCTCTCCTACCTCCCCCCCTTCTCTTTCTCCTTCTCTCCCTCCCTCTCATTCTCCTTCTCTCCCTCCCCCTTCTCCTCTCTATTCCTCCTCCCCTCCGGCTCCCTCCACTTCTACCTTCCACTTAATATGCAGAACTGTCCATTCCTCTCTCCCTCCCCCCCCTTTCTCATCTCTCTCTCTCTCTCTCTCTCTCTCTCTCTCTCTCTCTCTCTCATTGATTTTTCATCTCGCTTCTCTGCATCTTCCTTTCTCTCCTTTGTTCTCTCTCTCTCTCTCTCTCTCTCTCTCTCTCTCTCTCGTGCTAAGTCTAAACTAAAATCATACGACCAGTGCTAGACATGTAAATACTGATAGACAGATGGTTATATATAGAGATGAGATAGATATATAGACAGATCGAGAGAGAGAGAGAGAGAGAGAGAGAGAGAGAGAGAGAGAGAGAGAGAGAGAGAGAGAGATACACAGACCTTATATTCCCTACGAGATGATCCTACTTTAATACTAACATAAATAAGGGCGTCCTATTTTTCCTCTGATTCAAGTCCCTAATGAGTTCAAACATATCGAGCACTAAATTGTCGCTGCTGCTGCTGCTGCTGATGATGATGATGATGATTATGACGATAGTGATGATGATGATGATGATGAGGATGGTGAGGAAGATGACGATGATTATGGTGATGATGATGATGATGATGATGATACTGGTGGTGGTGAGGAAGATGGCGATTATGGTGATGATGATGCTAATGATGATGCTGATGATGATGGTAGTGGAGCTGAGGAAGATGGTGATGATGACATTTAAGATGAGGATGATGCTAATGACGATGGTGATGATAATGATGCTGGTGGTGCTGAGGAAGATGATGATGATAATGATGGTGATTTTTACGTTGGTGAGGAAGACGATGATGATAATTACGATGATGATGACGGCTATTATTATTATTATTATTATTATCGTTACTATTATTATTATTATTATTATCGTTATTGTTATTTTTACTATCAACAAAGTCCAACAGGCCAACAGCAACACGATCCTTTACGTGTACCACTGGATATTTTATTACTTTTATTTTTACGCCCCGATATTTCACACACAAAAAAATTCAATGTTGAAAGTTGTACCACGTAGCCTCTCCCTCCCTCCCTCCCTCTCTCTCTCTGGCTGGCAAATGGAACTTGTTCAATTTAAGACAATAGGTTAGCCGTCCCTCCCTTCCCCCATTCTCTCTCCCTCCCTCTCTCTCTCTCTCTCTCTCTCTCTCTCCAGTACTATGTAAACAAGCTACAAATGTCACTTTATAGTCATCGGCTCACCTGTTTTTCTGTGTATCTACCTGTGCAACAATATCCTGTTTCTCTATCAATGTATTTATATCTATTTGTGTATCTATCAATTTATCTATTCATCTGTTTGTATGTCTGTCTGTCTATCTACCTATCCATCTATCTAAATCACACTAGTGTACGTATCCCAAGCTAACCAATCACCTATCTACCCGTGTATCAATCACCTTACCTATTTAATCACAGCCATCAAATAACCAACCACTATTTATCTACCTCCATACGCACCTGTCTACCCAACCAGTCAGTAATCTATCAATCTTCATCCAAACCTCCTCTATCTATCAGGCTTTTTACCCACTGAGAAGTTACCGTCCATCGCCATTCTCTCTCTCTCTGTCTCTCTCTCCATCACTCTCCATTTATCTTTCTCTTCAGCCATTCATCTGCCTCCATTACTTCCTCTCTCCTTCTTCCCTCCATTATCTCTATCCCTCCCTTCCCTCACTCATCCTTTCCTTCATCTCTCTCTCTCTCTCTCTCTCTCTCTCTCTCTCATTATTTCCTTTTCCCTCCTTTCCTTCCTCTTCCTCTATTGGCCTATACATCACACTGCCCATTTTGGTGTGTGTGTGTGTGTGTGTGTGTGTGTGTGTGTGTGTGTGTGTGTGTGTGTGTGTGTGTGTGTGTGTGCGGCTATAAATGTGTATTGTGTGGGGGAATGTGTGCGCGCGCGTGTGCGTGCGTGTTGGTATGTTGCTACATATGTTGTTTTGTGTGTTCTGTGCGCATGTGATGCTACAGATGCGTGTGTGTGAGCGTAACTACATGTATGTGTGTGTGTGTGTGTGTGTGTGTGTGTGTGTGTGTGTGCAGCACCATTAAAAGCATGATTTATGTAACACGACGTACTATATCACACACACACACACACACACACACACACACACACACACACACACACACACACACATTCATCAGCTGTAGTATGCAAAATAAATCGCGAAGGACGAGATGCTACGAAGACTACCGCGTGACGCAAGACGGGGCAATGAGGCGTCAAGGAAGTTTAAATGGCGGAGGTTGAGAGCAGAGAGCAAATCTAACGAGCTTGGAAACACATATATTCCAGTCAAATCTTCATTAATTACTGACTCAAAATGCTCTCTGCACTTTCGAAAACACTTATACTTACTCACTGACGGCTACAGACGATTATGAAGCAGTAGAATCGAAATAATGATACGAGAAAATCACTCACTGGACATTCACACCTGATGCGCGGAGGTGACAAGGGCAGGTGTGACGTGGCCAGCTTAGGTGTATTCCTCCGCGTCTCATACCAAAGATGTCTAGTACCTATTTCCTCTTATTATATTTTAGCCTACAGTGTGTTTATAACCCCGATATGCTCTATATTAAATCTACATTGATAACAGAAAGATATAAAAGGCATACAGATGAATAACAAGAGGTAACATGCATAATACATCGCCGAGGAAAGCTACAAAGCCTCTCAGGTAGGGTGCAAGACGGGCTAGTGAGGTGTTCTGCGGCCGGAGATGCTGCCCAGTACTTTCACAATATCACACCCTGTTATCTCTGTCTGTATCACCTTAAAAACCCCACACTGTTATTCATGTAATCTATATCAATCTTTAAAAGAGACAACTGACACAAAAATTAAGAGCAAAGCGTAAAAGATAAATAAATCACTTGGGAGCAGCGACAGAGACACTTTACTTGCTCCGCGGAAGAAAGTAGTCCCGAGGAGGCTGGGCGAGACCACCGTGGCTTGAAGCTTTTGACCGTCGGGGAGGAAACGAAGCACCGGGCCAGCTCTAACGCACATCCAGACTGAATCTTCAACGGAGCCCGGTGTCTCGCTTCCACCTGACGGTCACATTCTCCAGGCAAGTGTGGACGTCCTTACCATACCTTGTGTAACACCTTATCCAACCAAGGCAACGGCATTTTAATTTGGTTTAAAACTGATATCTTTCATGAATACTGTTAGAACAATTATCACTACAATATTATGCTAGTCACGGAGAAGTGCAATGGAAAGGAGCTAGGGCAGCATTTTTTGTTTTTTTCACTGAGCTACGCGAAATAAGCTGAAGAACTACAATACTAAAGTTATTATTGTTACCATGGTCCCGTCTGTCTGGATAATATTCCAGTAACACCACACGATTTTATTCAGCCGAGTCCTAACAGCAATATAATTAGTAATATCTGAGGGAGATTTAAATAATGATGGAATCTGCCTGGTATACACACACTGGTTCCCACTCACACTCTTATTGTTGCAGTAATTTGAGTGCAGGTTTTGAGGGCGAGAGTGGCCACCTGAATGCTCTCTCACACGCACATACAAGCGCGCGCGCGCACCCCCCTTACACACACAAAGAATTATAATTGTAGTAATGAAAACAAATCGCTTTGGAATAAATGCTACGAAGCCTAAGTGACGCCAAGACGGGGGAAGTGCAGTCAAGGAAGTTTAAATGGCGGAGGTACAGAGTAGCGAGAAATATTGAGCTTGAAAAATAATATATATTCCAATGAAACCTCCATTAATTATTAACTCAAAATACTCTCTACACATTCAAAAATACCTATACTTACTCAATGACGGTCATAGGGGATTCTGA
>NC_137015.1:40289904-40292404 GCF_032717465.1 Coenobita brevimanus | reverse complement strand
AGAGAGAGAGAGAGAGAGAGAAAGAGAGAGAGTGAGAGGGCGGTTAGAGAGAGTGAGATAAAGTGGGAAATGGAGTGAGCAAGACTGACTTTAAAAGATATATATTGAGAGGGATGGGAGGGGGCTCAATGTGTGAGACTGGGAGATTAGAGAGAGAGAGAAAGAGAGAGAGAGAGAGAGAGGGGATTATCAGTAATACAGGTGGGAAACATATAATATGAAGGAGGAAGGAAGGAAGGAAGGAAGGAAGGGAAGGAAGGAAGGAAGGGAGGGAAGGAAGGGAAGAAAAGGAAGGGAAAGGAAGCAAAAAGGAAAAGAAGGACGGAAGGGGGGGAGGAAAAGGAAAGAAGGAAAAGGAGGAAAGTGAAGGGAAGGATGGAGGAAGGAAGACAGGAAGGAAGGACAGGAGAGAGAAAGTAATGAAGGAAGAAAGGATATAAGGAAGGAAAGAAGAAAGGAAGCAAAAGAAAGGGAGGAAGAAGGAATGGGAGAGAAAGGGAGGGGAGGGAGGGAGAAAGCAAGGGAAAAGATGGAGAAAGGGAGGGAAAGGAAGGAGAAAGGGAGGGAAAGGATGAAGAAGGGCAGGGAAGAAATGGAGAAAGGGAAGGACAGGAAGAAGAAAGGGAGGGAAAGGAAGTAGAAAGGGAGGGAAGGGAAGGAGAAAGGGAGGGAAGGGAAGGAGAAAGGGAGGGGAGGGAAGGAAAAAGGGAGGGGAAGGGCAGATGAAAGGGAGGGAAGGGAAGATGGAAAATAAAAGGAATGAAAAACAGACGAAGGGAAGGAAGGAGAGAAGGAAAGGAAAACAGAAAGAGGTAGGGAGGAAGGAGGGAAGGGTGGAGGAAGGGAGGGAGCTCGGAGAGAGAAAATGGAAGAAAGGGAGGTAAAATAAGAGTAATGAAATGAAATAAGCAAAATAATGCAAAGAAATGGAGGGAGGGAGGGAGGGAGGAGATGGAAGCCGAGAGAGAGAGAGAGAGAGGGGGGGATGAGAGAAAGAGGGAGGGAGGGAGGAAGGGAAGGAGAGAAAGAGAGAAGGATGGAGGGAGGGGGAAAAGAAGAGAGAGGGAGGGATGGAGGAAGGGAAGGAGAGAAAGAGAGAAGGATGGAGGGAGGGGGAAAAGAAGAGAGAGGGAGGGATGGAGGAGAGAGAGGAGCGGAGAGATCTAGGGTGGGGGAGAGGAAGGGAGGAGGATAAGAGGAGGAAAGGATGGAGTGAAGGAAGGAAAGTTGGAAGGGGATAATGAAGAGGAGTGGAGAGGGAAGGAAGGAAGGAAGGAAGGGAGGGAGGGAGGGAGGGAGGGAGGGAGGGAGGGAGGGAGGGAGGAAGGAAGGAAGGAAGGAAGGAAGGAAGGGAGGGAAGGAAAGAAGTAAAAGGGAGGAATGAAGGAGGGTAGGAGGGAGGAACGGAAGTAAAGCTTAAAGAAGGACTGAAGGATGGGAGGGAGGGAAGGAAGGATGGGAGGGAGGGAAGAAAGAAAGGAGGGAGGAATAGACAGGGAGAGAAAGAGGGACATAAGGAGGCAGGGAGAGAGAGGGAGGAGCGGGAGGGAGGAAGGAAGGTAGGGATAAGGAAGGAAGGAGGGAGGGAGAGAGGGAGGGAGGGAGGTAAGGAGACAGGGAGATGAATTATGGATGCTTAGTAATGCAAGGAGGAGAGTAGGAGGGAGGGAGGGAGGAGAGATGGAGATGAGGAGAGAAGGAAAGAGGGATGGAGAGAAGGAAGAGAGGGGGTGGGGAACGGAGGGAGATAAGAGAAAGATGAAGATATGGGGAGAGGACGGAGAAGGAAGAAAGGAAGGAAGGATGGTATGAAAGCGTGAAAGGAGGATGTGTGTGTGTGTTTGAGAGAGAGAGAGAGAGAGAGAGAGAGAGAGAGAGAGAGAGAACCACCACCTCCCTTCCAGCCAATCAGAAAGGAGGAAAGAAAAAATAATCAACCACTACCGTTACAAAAACCTCAATTAAAAAACAAAACAAATAAAGTAATAAATATACAAATAAATCAACCAAAATAAACAAAAAATCAAACCAGCCAATCAGGAGGCAGGGTTTAAATCCGCTCTTCTCATTGGCTGGCGGGAAATTAACGGAAAAATTCGATTGGCCAATGAGAGAGGCGGTTACAAATATCTAAATCAGCAAGAGAGAGGTTTTTTAAAAATATTTCAATTTACAAGAAAAAAAAAACGATGAATTAAGAAGTTGCAAAAATATTCATCAGGGAGAAAACGTTAAAAATATCTCGAAAGAAGTTTTATAAATCACAGTTAAGAAGAAAGTTTGAAAAATGTCTCAATCACGAAAAAGATATATATAAAAAAAATGTCGATCAAGAAACTGTTTTTAAATATCACAAGAAAAGTTTTAAATACAATCTCAATAAGACAAGTTTTATAAATATCTTGCCCAAAAATAAACCACTTTTCAAAATCGTAACCGTTTCTGAAAAAAAGAGGGAAGTTTGAATGCTCTCGACCAGTGAAAAGGTTTAAAAATATTT
>NC_137015.1:40282404-40284904 GCF_032717465.1 Coenobita brevimanus | reverse complement strand
CACACACACACACACACACATACACACACACACACACACACACACACACGCAAACACACACACAGAAGCGTCTAACAGTGCAAGTCTGTCCTTTGCAACAACAATAATAATAATAATAAAAAAAAAAATAATAATAATAATAATAATAATAATAATAAATCTCCCCAACCCACACCAAACCCCAAACTACGGTATATAAAAAACGAGGAAGAAAAATGAATGAAAAAAAAAAAAAATGGGCGGGGGTGGAGTGGAGGCAGAAAATACTACACAAAACTGGTGAGAAGCAATCAATGACCTGGACCTTGACTGACCTTAACACACCAAGGACCACTACTGGGTACGCCTCTCTCTCTCTCTCTCTCTCTCTCTCTCTCTCTCTCTCATCCAAAAACACAAACACACAACAAATTCACTTATCACGTTTCCTGTGCTTTCCATCACCTCTGTCTGTCTGTCCTTCTCTCTCTCTCTCTCTCTCTCTTTCTCTCCGTTGCCTCACACAGTAACACTAAGACACTGAAAATCCGTTGGCTTTACTCACCTAACCTTATACTCTCTCTCTCTCTCTCTCTCTCTCTCTCTCTCTCTCTCATTTCCGCTGCCTTTTTCTCCCAAACTTCCTGCTAATTTCCTTGCCTTTATCTCTTCCTCTATTTTTTCACATTTTCTTCACACCAGCCTCTCTCTCTCTCTCTCTCTCTCTCTCTCTCTCTCTCTCTCTCTCTCTCTCTCTCTCTCTCTCTCTCTCTCAGGTGGATATGTAAGGCATGGAAAAATTTATTAGTATTCAGCTCACAAACTCTTTACGAGAAAGAGAGAGAGAGAGAGAGAGAGAGAGAGAGAGAGAGAGAGAGAGAGAGAGAGAGAGAATAAACAAAGGATAAAGGGATTAGACCGTGAAACAAATTGGATACATAACGAAGAAGAAGGAAGGAAGGAGAGACGGGAGGAAGGAAGGAAGGAAGGAGACAGGAGGAAGGAAGAAGAAGGAAACGAGGAAGGAAGAAGAAGGAAAGGAGGAAGGAAGAAGAAGGAAAGGAGGAAGGAAGAAGGAGGAAAGGAGGAAGGAAGAAGAAGGAAAGGAGGAAAGAGGAAGAAGGAAAGGAGGAAGGAAAAAGAAGGAAAGGAGGAAAGAGGAAGAAGGAAAGGAGGAAGGAAGAAGAAGGAAAGGAGGAAAGAGGAAGATGGAAAGGAGGAAAGAGGAAGAAGGAAAGGAGGAAAGAGGAAGATGGAAAGGAGGAAAGAGGAAGAAGGAAAGGAGGAAGGAAGAAGAAGGAAAGGAGGAAAGAGGAAGAAGGAAAGGAGGAAGGAAGAAGAAGGAAAGGAGGAAAGAGGAAGATGGAAAGGAGGAAAGAGGAAGAAGGAAAGGAGGAAAGAGGAAGAAGGAAAGGAGGAAAGAGGAAGATGGAAAGGAGTAAAAAGGAAGAAGGAAAGGAGGAAGGAAGAGGACAAAAGGAAATGAAAAAGAAGGCTAGAAAGAAGGAAGGACTGGAGGAAGAAAAGGAAGGACTACAAGAAGAAGAGAAGGAAGGGAGGACTGAAGGAAGAAAAGATGGAAGGAAGGACTGAAGGAAAGAAAGAAGGAAGGGAGGATTGAAAGAAGTTGGAAAGGATGACTGAAGGAAGTGAGGGAAAGAAAGACAGGAGCACGAAGGGAAGAGAGAAGGAAGGAAGGAAGGAAGGAAGGAGGAGGAAAGCGAGGAAAGAAGGATGGAAGGAAAAATGAGGAAAATAAGTAAGGAAAGAAGGAAACGATAAAAAGAATGATGGAGAAAGTAGATGAGATGGGAAGGAAGGAAGGAAAAGGAAAGGGGGAAGGAGGAATTAAGAGAGGAAGGAAGAAAGGAAGGAAAGGAGAGGAGAAAAGAAGGACTGAAGGAAAGTGGGAGGAAAGAAGGACTCTAGAAGAAAGTGAGCGATGAAAGAAAGAAAGAAAATAAAGAAAGGAGGAAGAGAGAGAGAAAGAATAATGAAAGAAGAAAGGTATGAAAGAAGGAAGGTGTGAAGGAACTGGATCAATAGAGAGAGAGAGAGAGAGAGAGAGAGAGAGAGAGAGAGAGAGGGAGGATGTAAATTTCATATATCTCGGCTTACCACTCATCTCTCTCTCTCTCTTTCTGTGTGTGTGTGTGTGTGTGTGTGTGTGTGTGTGTGTGTGTGTGTGTAAGGAGTAATAAATATCTAAAACGCACAAAAACACACACATGGTAATGAGCTTAAAACACACACACACACACACACACACACACACACACACACACACACACACACACACACACACACACACGAAGACGCAAAAAAATACGAACACATTCATTTCTCTCTCTCTCTCTCTCTCTCTCTCTCTCTCTCTCTCTCTCATGCAGACACTTGCAAATGCACACACAACACACCTGCAGTAATACACACACACACACACACACACACAAGGTCAACTGAATAAGTAACGAAGCATGTGTGTGTGGAAGAAGGTGTGACTGTATTCCATGTGCGTTTG
>NC_137015.1:40262404-40267404 GCF_032717465.1 Coenobita brevimanus | reverse complement strand
ACAAAAAGATAGATAGATATAGGTAGGTAGGTAGGCAGATAGATAGACAGGTAGACATCAATATACAAAAAGATATACAGGTAGGTATATAGACAGGTACCATGACAGATAGATAAACAGATAGATAGACAGATGTAGGTAGGCATGATCGTAGACAGATACAGATAGATAAACAGAGATAGATAAGTAGGTAGGTAGACAGATAGATAGATAATAGATATAAACCAAGGAGGCGATAGACACAGACAATAACAATCGCCAAAACAAACAGAAAAAAAAGAACCAAAAAGAAAAAAATCATACCCAACACCGAAAAAAAAAAAAACAGGGGCAAAAAAAAAAAAAGTACATGCAAAAAAATGTCAAAAATACGAAAAAAAAAAAAACTAAAAAAGAAAGGAAAAAAAAACGCAAATAAAAAAATAAAAAAAAACATGAGAAAAAGTACAGAAGTAAATAGAGTTCAAAGGTTAATAAAGTAAAAAATATATATGTAAGTAAAAAAGTATGGTAAAAAGTCAAAAATAAAAAAAACGCAATTGCATGCATTGTACCCGTGCAATAAATTAACGCAAGAGTGCAATGATGATGGTAATACCGCTGACCAACCCGCTGTACTACCCTAATTCATTTATTATTATTAGTTATTTGGGTGGGGGAGGAAATGAGTTAATGCATTGGTGTGTGTGTGTGTGTGTGTGTGTGTGTGTGTAACAATACTACGTAACTTGTTTGAAATTCGTTGCAATGTGGAGCTACTGACAGAATGGTTAAATATTTTAGGCTTATTTTATGGTCAAACATTTCATATTTGACGCTATAACACACACACACACACACACACACACACACACACACACACACACACACACACACACACACACACACACACAATTTATACATACACACAAAAATACATACAGCTCACACACACACACACACACACACACACACACACCGCTTTTCCAATCAAGCCTTCCTCTTTAAAACAACAAACTCACAATTCATTCAGGGAACCGCCATTTATCTTTATCTACCTATCTCCAGTATCTATCTATCTTTTATCTATCTATTTACATCTATTTATCTGTCCTCCATCCATTTTTATTTACTAATATCTCGAATTATCTTCCAATTTATCCTTTTATATATGGCTGTTGTGTGTATGTATGTATGTATGTATGTATGTATGACTGTATACTAAGACTATATGTATGTTGGCATGTATGTACGTATGTATGTATGGCTATGCATATGTATGTGCGTACGAATATGTTTGTATGTATGTGTGTATAATTAAGGTATATATGTAGGTATGAACGTTCAACTAGACGTCATATCTGTCTTCATTTCTATCTTGTATATATCCATCATTATTCATTTCTTCACACACCTACCTCTCTACCTAATTATCTACCTGTGTGTGTGTGTGTGTGTGTGTATGTACGGAACTATCTACCTCAAATCAAACTACACGACACACATACATAAATACATACATATGGTACTCCTTCACATACATATATACGTACATGCATTCACAAGCACCACATTCTCTCTCTCTCTCTCTCTCTCTCTCTCTCTCTCTCTCTCTCTCTCTCTCCTACTACAGTATTTCGTTCATTCCTATTTCTTTCCTACATTCTCTCTCTCTCTCTCTCTCTCTCTCTCTCTCTCTCTCTCTCTCTCTCTCTCATTTGTCAGAAATGCAAAAAAAACAACAGAAGTGCAAAAAAATAGCAAGGCATCCGAATCCCAGGGCGAAAATATTAGTGACAATGGCCGGAATATTGAAGTGGATAGATAGATAAATAGACAGATAGATAGATAGATAGATAGAGAGAGAGAGAGAGAGAGAGGTATATACGCAGAATAGATAGATAAATATAAAGATGAATAGATGGATGGATGGATGGACGACTGCTATGATGGATGGATAGAGGATGAATATACAGCATATACATAGAAGACGGGTCGATAGATAGATACAAAGATAGATAGATGAATGAAAGACTGCATAAAGGTACACACACACACACACACAC
Source organism: Coenobita brevimanus (assembly GCF_032717465.1). NCBI lineage: Eukaryota > Metazoa > Arthropoda > Malacostraca > Decapoda > Coenobitidae > Coenobita > Coenobita brevimanus. The sequence goes on along the minus strand of NC_137015.1, from coordinate 40,265,359 downwards.
ACACACACACACACACACACACACACACACACACACACACACACACACAAAGTAGCCAGAAATAAATAAATACAGACGGATGGGTAAGTAGATACAGATAGATTAATAGGTAGATAAAAGATAGATAGAAACAGTATTGGCGACAGTGAAAAGCAATTTTGGCGAATTTTTGCGCTGCGTGTCATCTATGCGAATTGACAAAGTGGATATGATTTTCTCTCTCTCTCTCTCTCTCTCTCTCTCTCTCTCTCTCTCTCTCTCTCTCTCTCTCTCTCTCTCTCTCTCACTGCAAGCATAAGTATTCTATTATGGTAAGTACAGTATTTTCCTGGCCTCTCTCTCTCTCTCTTTCTCTCTCTCCATACACATAATTCTAGTTTACGAACAACTTCTCTTTCCCTCCCACATATCCTTGGACTCTTTTTCCCTCTTTCTCTCCCCTCCTCTCTCTCGCAATAAAGCAAAATAAAGAGACACATTAAAGCTATCTCAATCCCCTCCCTCTTAAAATAAATACACGCTCCTTGTAATAAATGATCATCACTGAATCATTCTCTCTCTCTCTCTCTCTCTCTCTCGGTTCAAGCTGATTTTTTTCTCTCCCTTTATTCCTTTCTCTCTCCCTCTTTCTCTTTCATCTCCTTCTCTATCTCTCACCCTTTCTCACTCCTCCCCTTCTCTCTTATCTCCTCCCTTCCCTCTCCCTCTCTCACTTTCATCTCTCTCTCTCTCTCTCTCTCTCTCTCTCATATTACAACACAAACGTGTATATAACAGTATTTCTCCCTCTCTCTCTCTCTCTCTCCCTCTCTCTCTCTCATAAAATATTCTTTCCCCCACAGCTGAGGTGTTGACATGTGTAGATATGTATGTTGGAGAGAGAGAGAGAGAGAGAGAGAGATCAAACATTCACTAGTTTATGAGAATGGAGGAGGAGGAGGAAGAGGAGGAGGAAAGATAAAAGGGAAAGAAAGTGGGATTTAGGAGGCGGGGATAGAGAGAGAGAGAGAGAGAGAGAGAGAGAGAGAGAGAGAGAGAGAGAGAGAGAGAGAGGAGGGAAGGAGGAAAGATATTGTATGTATACGTATGTATGCTGAAAGACAGATGTATAGACAGATAGACAAACAATAAACATACATACGTACATGCATACACAATACGATACACATTTTATGCTCGTATATGGAGAGAGAGAGAGAGAGAGAGAGAGAGAGAGAGAGAGAGAGAGAGAGAGAGAGAGAGAGAGAGAGAGAGAGAGCGTAAATGGAGGAGGTCTTTTGCCGGAATACATGAAACACCTTCACCACGACACACACACACACACACACACACACACACACACACACACACACACACACACACACACACACACACACACACCACATTACACCTGCAACACCACACTATAACACCCATCCACTCCGCACTACCACACCACAGCTCACGTAACTTAAACTATACTACATTTCACCACACCACACTACCACATCTCTATGCTCCAAAACTACCATACCACACACCACACCAATCTTCACTACACTCTGCCACACTACACCATACCACACTCATATACCTTATCTAAAACACACACACACACACATACATTCAGTACTACAGGGGATGTATACAAGAGTCCTTAAGTCTCTCTCTCTCTCTCTCTCTCTCTCTCTCTCTCTCTCCATTTCAAAACAATTTCTATTTTTCCCACTACACCATTCAACCCATTCTCCCCGAGGACGCATATCATTCTTTTTTTCATTTTCAATTTCCAGTCAATTATCTTTTCAAGCTTAGGAAAGGTATATACAGCAGTCTCCTTGGTTACTAGTCAAATAAAAGCATTACATGGGTTAGCAGTCTCTTTGGTTACTAGTCAAATCAGTCATCGTTTGTTATGAGGTGTTAAGTCTCCTTGGTTACTAGTCTAATCAATGCCTTAGATGTGGATTAGCAGTCTCCTTGATTACTAGTCAATCTAATCAATCTATAAACATATCCAAGAGACAAAATCAAGCAAAACCGAAAAAGAACAAACGAAAATAAAAATAAAGAGACTAAACAAAAAATGAAAAAAGTGAAAAAAAAAACAGAAAATCATAAAACCAAAACTAAATTTCAACAGATAAACCCATAGCAAAATTATACCGCAAAAATACCAGGAAAATCGATCTATTGTTAAAACGCCAAAAATAGGAAGTAAAAATAGGAAGCAAAAATAGGGAGTAAAAATAGGGAGTAAAAATAGGGAGTAAAAATAGGGAGTAAAAATAGGAAGTAAAAATAGGAAGCAAAAATAGGAAGCAAAAATAGGGAGTAAAAATAGGAAGTAAAAATAGGAAGCAAAAATAGGGAGTAAAAATAGAGTAAAAATAGGGAGTAAAAATAGGGAGTAATAATAGGGAGTAAAAATAAGAAGTAAAAATAGGGAGTAAAAATAGGAATAAAAAATATGGAGTAAAAATAAGAAGTAAAAATAGAGGTGAAAAAGAGGGTGCGGGTAAATTTAGGTTTGTGGAAAAATATACTGAAAAGCAGGAATGGGTCGGTAGGTAGGTAGGTAGGTAGGTAGGTAGGTAGGTTGGAAAGTACGGTAGGAAGGAACGTGGAAGGGTGGGTGGGTGGGCTGAATAGTTACGTAGGTAGGTAGGTAGGTTGGTAAGTATGTAGGTAGGTGGGTGGGTAGGGGGTAGGTAAGTAGGTAGATATTCACTGGTAAGTATGTAGGTAGGTATAAATATAGGCAGTTAGGAAGATATATATAGGAAGGTAAGTAGATACATAGGCAGACTGTCAAACGTAGGTAGGTGGGAGACAGACAGACAGACAGACAGACAAACAGACAGGTTGGTAGGTAGGCACAGAATGGATGAGAAAATAAAGAGAGAGAGAGAGAGAGAGAGAGAGAGAGAGAGAGAGAGAGAGAGACCAGGTGCGTGTGTGTGTCTTAAGCTCCCA
>NC_137015.1:40252404-40257404 GCF_032717465.1 Coenobita brevimanus | reverse complement strand
ATACCACACCACCACAGTCACTCTACCGCAATACCACAATCACACTACCACACCACACCACCACAGTCACACTACCACAATACCACATTTCACAAATCTCACACTGTCACACTCCTCACAAGCATCACACTACCATACCACACACTGCCACACACACACTACCACACCTCACATTACCCCATACACTACACTAGTCACACTACCACATCTCACAAATCTCATACTGTCACATCCATACAAGCCTCACACTGGCATACTATACACTACCACACCTCACACTGCCACACTACCACACTATCACCCTTCAACTCTAATGCCACATCTCCACACCTCTTACACACTTTATATTACCACACTTCACACTGCCCCACCACTTAACACTACAACACCTCACAACGTCACACCCACACAAACACACACACTGCCACACACACACACACACACACACACACACACACACACACACACACACACACACACACACACACACACACACTGCCACACCCCACACACACAAACACACACTGTCACACCCCACAGAAACACACACTGTCACACCCCACACAAACACACACTGCCACCTCCCCACACACACACACTGCCACCCCCCCACACACACACTGCCACACCCCACACACAAAGCCACACCTCACACTGCCACTCCACGCTCTGTCACCCCCACACACTGTCACACCTAACACACTCCTCCCAGTACACCTCACAGACACACTACACACTAACACTCATCCTTACTCACTGGCCAATTTGTATTAAGTAATATAATGAACACAAATGTAATAAAGATAAATAAAGAGCATAATAAAAACCCAAGGCAAAATACACACTAGAAAAATAAATAACAAAATCGGTTAAGAAAAGAAAACAAACGCGAAAAAATAAAGTACAAAGGAGCCCCTCAATAAAGTACGGAAAAGTAAATAAATAAGTAAAATAAGAATAGAAAACAAGCCCCATCAAATAAAGCAGAAAACGAGTCTCCTCAAATAAATAAAGGAAAAATAAATAAAAATAAAATGTAGAAAACGAGATCTCCCAAATAAAGGACAAATAATAAAGCACAACATAAACAAAGTATACCAGAAAACGAGGCCCCTTACATGAACAAACAACAACGTAAATAAAACAAAACCAACAGAACTACGAAAATGTGATTTAAAAAACAAACAAACAGAATTAAGACAACTGTAAAAAGGTGAGTACAGTATACGGATAAAATAATACAAATATATACCCCAACTGATAAAGCCACTGACAGGTACAGATAACACTAATACAACATCTTCACGTAGAGATAAGATGCAGATAAGGAGACTAAAAAATGGACACCTCAATAAACACCCACTGATAAAAGAAAGAGATAAAAGATTGAGAATTCATAGATGCAAATTAATATAACTAGGAAATACTGATAAGAAGCAGAGATGTGGGAGATAAGCAGGTGATAAGGAGATTGGAAATTAAGGTTCCTAGATAAACACCTACTGATAAAAGATACAGTGGCAGATAGAGAATTCATAGATGCAAATTAATATAACTAGGAAATATAGATAAGAAGCAGAGATGTAGGAGATAAGCAGCTGATACGGAGACTGGAAATTGAGGTTCCCAGAAAAGTACCCACTGATAAAAGATAAGGAGGCAGATAAAGAACTGATAAAATATAGAAAATATAATATGCATGAAACTCACCCATTAACGTAAAGCCTGATAAATGAAGGGATGATAATGAATGCTGGTGATAAGGAATTAATATGATACCTATGCTGATAAGGAGAGGTGAGATCATTTATAGCCTGATATAAGAATGACACAAACTGAGGAATAATGTGGCTGAAGTAGTGAAAGCTAAGGAAAAAGAAAGGAAAGGAAAGGAAAGGAAAGGAAAGGGAAAGAAAGGAAAGGAAAGGAAAGGAAAGGAAAGGAAAGGGAAAGAAAGGAAAGGAAGCTAGAGAGAAAACTTAGGAAATTAAAGAAACGAGACAACTAAAAGAGAGAGGGCTAAGGAAAATACAGAAAGACAATAAGGAGATTTGACAGATAAAGAAAACAGAGAAAGGAAAGAGAGCTAAAGGAGACAGCTAAGGAAAAACAAAGAAGACAGCTAAAGAAGAGAAAGCTAAGAAAAATGAAGGAAACTTAGAGAAAGCAAAGAAAATTTTATAAAGGGGAGAGAGAGCTAATGGAAGAAAGTCAGAGGAAAAAACAGATCTAGACAGCTACAGGAATGAAAGCTATGAACATACAGATAATCATATAGCTGTGGTGACTGAAAGCTAAATCTCAAGAGAAGATGGCGACTCACATATTAAGTGTTGAGGAGAGGCCGGAGACGGGGGTAAGGCGTCTCACAAGGGGATATATGGTGTCCCCCTCTGTGCTGTGCTGGTACTCGTGGTAGCTGTGGTGGTTGTGGTTGTGGTGGTGGTGGTGGTGGTGGTGGTGGTGCGGCCCCGTCAGCATGGAGATCGTGGGGATAACCGAGTCCTTGCGGTCTTTCATGGTGCTGAGGTGCCTGTGACGATGATGGCAAGCCGGATCTCTCGGAACAAAAGCTACGCGGATTTTTTTCGAAGTAACAAATTTCCTTCAATTTTTGTCAACGTGATTACCTTTATTTTACGTATGAGTTATTTCCGCTATTATTACCCCATTTATAATTAATTTTTTTCATGATATTCTTTTAAGTTTCATGTTTTTGGTTCCAATTAGTGTTTAAGATTATTTCCTTTTAATCACCTGGCAGCAAATTCCTCACATTTTCAAAAATTCTTGGCCTGAACTTTTTTATCATTCTTTTTTTGGGCTGGGCTCAATTTCCTCACGTCATATGCCATATATTTTCCACCAGAAAAAAATTTATGGCCATCAATTAGAATTAAGGTCAGATTTATGAGAAAGACTTTTTTTTCCTTTTTTTTTTTTTTTTTAACAGCAGCTATAGATTTTGGATTTTTTTTTTTTTTTTGGATTGTAATAACAGCTACAGATTTTGGTATTCTTTGATCTTCTTAGTTGCTTTGATACTGGTTGTGACTTTGATGCTGACGGCTTGTTCTTTGATTTTGCTTTGAGGCTGATTGTGGTAACTGATAGAGGTTGTTGTGGTAGGCGTGAACTCTAGCCGGTAACCACAACTCAGAGGAGTGTTTATGGCTGATTGTGGTAGTTGTGGTAGGTATGATTTCCGGCGGGTAACCACAACTCAGAGGAATGTTGGTAGCTGAAGTTTTGATTTTAGAATTGTGGTAGTTCTTAAGGCTGCAATTTTAACTACAAGGCAGTGTTGGTAGTTCCACTCTAAACAACCACCATTCAAGGCGATGTTGGTAGTTCCTGTCTAAACAACCACCATTCAAGGCAATGTTGGATAGTTACAGGATTTAAACAACCACTATTCAAGGCAATGTTGGTAGCTTCAAGGTCAAAATATTGGTAGTATCAGTTATCAATGTTGGTAGTTTGAGGTCCATCAGACAACCACCATTCATAGAGATGTTGGCAGTTTCAAAGTCGCTCTCAACTACCACTTTCAAGGAAATGTTAGTAGTTTCTGGGTCAAATAGTGAGTTTCAGTGACGAATATTGGTTGTTCTGTGTCCGTCTAACAACCACCATTCAAGGCGATGTTGGTTGCTACAAGGTCAGCCCAGTAACCACCATTCAAGGCAATGTTGGTAGTTTGGTTAGGGTGGTTTGATCTTGGTAGTTGTGGTAGTCCTTCTGAGCCTAACCAACATTCCAACAACTATTCCTAACCACTCTTTTCACCCAGTTTGATTAATGTTGGTAGTTGTGGTAGTTCCGGGTACTTTCATGGCCAACCACTATTCCCAACCACAACTGAAGGTAATCTGAGTATACGGAATGGTGGTAGTTGTGGTAGACTAGACACCTCCATGATCAACCACAATTTTCAGTCAATTATTGTGGATGGTGGTAGTTGTGGTGACGCTAGATAGGATGGTGGTAGTTGTGGTGATTCTGGTTAGCCTTAAGTATCAATAATGTTGGTAGTTGTGGTACTTATATTCTCTCTACCACGATTTCAACAACAATTGCTGCTCACTGGTACTGGTAATGTTGGTAGTAGTGGTAGTTCAGTTCCCTTCTTTCTACCACAATTTCAACAACAATCTATGCTCCCTGAGATGTGGTGATTGTGGTGACTAACAAACATCCACCACAATTCTCCTTAACGTTGGTAGTTCTTGTGTCAACCAACATTCCACCACCATTACTGATCAGTTTACCTTCTGAGCTGCTGCGATGGTGATAGTTGTGGTAGCGATAAAAATCCCAGATGGTGGTAGTTGTGGTAGTTATCAAATCTCAGACGGTGGTAGTTGTGGTAGCTATAACAATGTCAGATGGTGGTAGTTGTGGTAGCTATAACAATTTCAGATGTTGGTAGTTGTGGTAGCTATAACAATTGCAGATGGTGGTAGTTGTGGTAGCTATAACAATTTCAGATGGTGGTAGTTGTGGTAGATATAAAAATCTCAACTGATTTCTAATAATTGTAACTGGTAGGAAAGGAAGGAACTACCAACATTTTCAACCACCATCGATTTTCAATACATCGATCGTAGTAGTTGTGGTAGCGAAAGACCTGACTGGTAGTTGTGGTTGTGGTAGTCTCGCTCCTTAACCACTATTCTCGTAGCGATGTTGGTAGTTGTGGTAGTAAATACCTTCTATCATAACCACCATTCCTATGATCCTGAAATGTTGGTAGTTGTGGTAGTTTCTTCACTAAACACTCTCCGATGTTGGTAGTTGTGGTAGCTGAGTTCTACATTCTTGAACAACCACAATTTCAACAGCGATATTGGTAGTTGTGGTAGTCTTCTTCAACCACAATTCCTGAGGCGATATTGGTAGTTGTAGGTTGTCCTGCTTTCTTCAACCACAATTCCTAAGGCGATGTTGGTAGCTGTGGCAGTTCTATCGTGTCGCCAACCACTACTTCCTCGATTGTG
>NC_137015.1:40187404-40247404 GCF_032717465.1 Coenobita brevimanus | reverse complement strand
CGGAGTCGGCTTAGCACACCCAATCTCTTAGAAGCAGATTTTACAAGAGATGTAATATGATCTTTCCAAGATAAGTCCCGAGTAAATGAAACCCCAAGCATGTTCAAGGATGATGCAGGATTAAGCTGAATATTATTAAACATTAATGGGTATACCTGTGGAAGATTTTGTCGGGTTGATAGGTGTAAGAACTGAGTCTTAGATGCATTAAAGACAACCATATTATTTTTACCCCAGTCAGCGATACGAGCCAAGTCAGACATTAGGTGTGCCATAGCCTCATCCCTTGTTTCTTGAAGTAACTGTTGAGATGGGCGTTGCGGGAACCGAATGGAAAGGTGAAGGGTGGAGTCATCAGCGTATGAGTGGATAGGGTTAGATGTACAGCTTAGAAGATCATTGATGAATAAAAGGAAGAGAGTTGGTGATAGGACAGAGCCCTGAGGAACACAACTGTTGATAGATCTAGGAGAAGAACGATGGCCGTCTACAACAGCGGCTATAGAACGACCAGAAAGGAAGCTAGCGATGAAGGCACAGATAGAAGGATAGAAACCGTAGGAGGGCAGTTTGGAAATTAAAGATTTATGCCAGACTCGATCGAAAGCCTTTGAGATGTCAAGTGCAATGGCAAAGCTTTCGCCAAAGTCCCGAAAGGAGGATGACCAGGAGTCTGAAAGGTAGGAGAAGATCGCCAGTGGAGCGTCCCTGACGGAACCCATACTGACGATCGGAAAGAAGGTTGTGATAGGAAAGATGCCTTAAAATTTTTCTATTAAGAATTGACTCGAAAACTTTTGAAATACAGGACGTTAAAGCAATTGGACGATAGTTGGAGGGTTGGGAGTGGTCACCCTTCTTTGGGACTGGCTGAATGAGAGCAAACTTCCAGCAAGAAGGAAAGGTACAAGTTGACAGACAAAGGCGAAAGAGTTTGCCTAGGCAGGGTGTAAGCACAGAAGCACAGTTCTTGAGAACAACAGGAGGGACCCCATCAGGCCCATATGCCTTGTTAGTACTGAGGCCAGTGATGGCAGAAAATACATCAACTGAAGAAATTTTAATGTCAGCCATGAGGAAGTCAGAGGGGAGAAGTGAAGGAGGAACAGCACCGGAATCGTCTAAGGTGGAATTGGAGGAGAAAGTCTGTGCGAAGAGATCTGCTTTATCAGTAGAAGAAATAGCTACAGAACCATCAGAGTAGAAAAGAGGAGGGAAGGATGATGAGGTAAAGTTGTTAGAAAGATTTTTGGCAAGGTGCCAGAAGGAGCGGGAAGAATTCGAGTTGGAGAGTTGAGAGCATTTAGTATGGATGAAATTATTTTTAGTAGAGCGAAGAACAGACTTAGCACGATTCCGGGCAGAAACGTAAGGAGAAAGAATGAAAGTCGAAATGTCTCTCTCCTTCGATAAATAAACTCGCCAGGAGAGCAATACATGAAGAATATATACACACATACATATATACATCCATTCAATGATATTCACTTACATACATACATACACATACATTCGTTCATTGATACATACATACATACATACAAATATATACATTCATTCACTGATACATACATACACACATACATACGGATTCATACATACATACAAACATATACATACACATTCTCACTGATATACATACACACGTACATACGGATTCATACATACATACAAACATATACATACACATCCATTCACTGATACAAACACACATACATACATACATTAATACATGCATACATTCATATATCCATTCATAAAAAACTGATCTCTCTGGGTGTTAATCTGTACCCCCCAGCCTAGCCCCGGGCCCCTACTGCCGCCACAGAAGTAAGGGTGATAGACGGTTTGATTTTCAGGTTATTATTGTCATTACGACTTCCTTATGATGATGATGATGATGATGATGATGATGATGATGGTGGTGGTGGTGGTGGTGGCGGTGGTGAAAGAGAAGGTGGTGATGATGATGATGATAATGACGATAATGATGATCGTGGTGGTGGTGAAGGCGGTGATGATGATGATGATGATGATGATGTTGATGATGGAGGAGGCAGTGATGATGATGATGATGATAATGATGAAAGTGGTGATAATAATAGTGATAGTGGTGATGGTGATAACAAAACCCCGAAATAAACAACCCCTCAAAAAATACAATAAACAAATAAATAAAAAACAATAAAAATATCCCCCTTTGCGTTGACATCTGGGTCCAAATATGAGCAAAGGAATTCAAAGCAAAAAGTTTCAATATATATGACCTGCCCATTTTTTTTTGTCGGAATTATTTTAGGTACCTCTCTCTCTCTCTCTCTCTCTCTCACACATCTATTTCAATTTCTATATCCTTGACTCCCCCTCCTCTCTCACACACACACACACACACACACACACACCTATTTCAATTTCTTCTATATCCAACTTCCCTTCTCTCTCTCTGTCACACACACACACACACACACACACACACACACACAATCTATTTCAATTTCTTCTATATCCTTGACTTCTCTCTCTCTCTCTCTCTCTCTCTCTCTCTCTCTCTCAGCAAAAGTATATATAAATTTTCACAAGTTCAATAATTTTCCTTTAATACTGTTCAAGTTTCACAAGGATGGGACTAATTATATTTTTAATCCTTAACCCCTTTACTTAGCTGATTTAGTTTTATAATCCTCAACGTCAATGGAGTCGGCACTAAATAAATAAAATAAATAAATAAGTAAAGTTCTAATACAGATAAAGTCTTAATTATTATGAGTCTTGATGTGTGTGTGTGTGTGTGTGTGTGTGTGTGTGTGTGTGTGAGAGAGAGAGAGAGAGAGAGAGAGAGAGAGAGAGAGAGAGAGAGAGAGAGAGAGAGAGAGAGAGAGAGAGTCAAACAGCTTTAAGGCCCAATTTTACCCCCCTGAAGATGCCCCACTCAACCTTATTGGTTAGTGACGTCACACTCTCCTTTATTGACTCCTTTGGTTAATGGATTTAGTCTTTTTATCCGTCAGTTATTTCGTATGCATTTTCTGGAGAAGGAGGCGAGGAAGACCGGGAATGAGATAGGGAGACGCTGTTCTATTCTTAACTCTCAGGGTAGGGTAGGGTAGGGTGGGGAAAGGAAAGGTCAGGTCAGGTCAGGTCAGGTCAGGTCAGGTAAGGTAAGGCAAGGTATGGTATGGTATGGTAAGGTAAGGTAAGGTATGGTATGGTCAGGTCAGGTCAGGTATGGTCAGGTCAGGTCGTGTATGGTATGGTAAGGTTAGGTTAGATAAGGTGAGGTGAGGTGAGGTGAGGTGAAGTAAGGTATGGTATGGTATGGTATGGTATGGTCAGGTCAGGTCAGGTCAGGTCAGGTAGGGTAAGGTAAGGTAAGGTCAGGCAATGTAAGGTCAGGTAAGGTAAGGTCAGGCAATGTAAGGTCAGGTAAGGTAAGGTCAGGTCAGGTCAGGTAAGGTAAGGTAAAGTCAGGCAAGGTAAGGTAGTCAGGTCAGGTAAGGTTAGGTAAGGTCAGGTAAGGTAGAGTCAGATAAGGTGGGATTAAAATAAAGCCTAATTTCTCTCAATAAAGGATTTCTTAACACCAGCAATTAATCCCCTCCCTGCCCTCCTTCCAGACATCTCACTGCTAATCCCTCTCAACCAGGATTAGGCTCCCTTGAGGTGTGATTATCTCTCTCTCTCTCTCTCTCTCTCTCTCTCTCTCTCTCTCTCAGAAGAAAAAAATGGAGAAAAATTGTACGAGATGAAAAAAGATGCCAACCTTCTCACATATGTCTTTGTTAACGTGTGTTCGTGTGTGTGTGTGTGTGTGTGTGTGTGTGTACGTGTGTGTGTGTGTGTGTGTGTGTGTGTGTGTGTGTGTGTGTGTGTGTGTGTGTGTGTGTGTGTGTGTGTGTGTGTGTGTATGTGTGTGTGATAGAATTTCTTTTAAAATGTTACAACTTACAAATGAATTAACTTTGTGTATAAAATATATATAAAAAAAAATAATAAAAGTCAATCAAATACTAAACACCGTAGAGTCCTTTGAACTATAGTGTGTTTGTTCAAACCTGGTAAAAAAAAAAAAACTCATACGCTCAGTTGATGGCCAAGCGTAGCCAGATTGAAAGACTTATTTGACTAGAAACCAAGGAGATTTATTCCTAAATCACAAATAAGACCCCTCCAAAAACCACACTAAATAATAAAAACAAATGCATAAATAATAATAATAATAATAATAATAATAATGAGTAAAATATAAAGATACATGGCAAAACCGCCGCCTCAGCCAATCAGCGTCGAGTAAACATCTCCTTCAGCCAATCACAGCGTCCCGGGGTTTAGATGCGGCTTCTGATTGGTGGAATTGGGCCCCTCTCTCTCTCTCTCTCTCTCTCTCTCTCTCACACACACACACACACACACACATTTATTTCAATTCTGAATTTTTTCTGACCCCCCCCCTCTCTCTCTCTCTCAGACATTTCAATTCTTTATCCTTGAATCTCTCTCTCTCTCTCTCTCTCTCTCTCTCTCTCTCTCTCTCTGTACAGTGGTGGTCAAAAAAGGGAACACAATTGGACCATTTCGTCAGGTTCTCAAAAATATTTTCCCCCTTGGGCGTCGCGTTATCTCACTCCATCTCCCCCCCCACCTCCCCTCCTCTCTCTCTCTCTCTCTCTCACACACACACACACACACACACACACACACACACACACACTCTCTCACACACACACACACACACACACACACACACACACACACACACACAGACGCACACCCAGACACATCAATTTCAATCCCTCTATCACTGACTCTCTCTCATTGACCCTCAAGACTTTTCCGGGGAGAGGAAGGGAGGAGGGAGAGATGGGAGGGAGATAAAGATGAAGGGAAAAGTAGAAGGGAAGGAAAAGAGGGAAGAAGGAAAAAGGAGGAAGAGGGGAGGGGAGGGGAGACGCTGAGGAGATACAGGAGGGAGGGAGGGAGGGAGGGAGGCAGGAAGGATGAAGGAAGGGATGGATGGAGGGAAAGCGGGAAGGAAGGAAGGAAGGATGAATGGATGGTAAGGGGGAGGGAGGGAGGGAGGGAGGGAGGGAGGGAGGGAGGGAAGGAAGGAAGGATGGATGGATGGACGGATGGGATGGAAGGAAGGAAGGAAGGAAGGATGGATGGACGGATGGGATGGAAGGAAGGAAGGATGGATGGACGGATGGGATGGAAGGAAGGAAGGAAGGAAGGATGGATGGACGGATGGGATGGAAGGAAGGAAGGATGGACGGATGGGATGGAAGGAAGGAAGGATGGATGGACGGATGGGATGGAAGGAAGGAAGGATGGACGGATGGGATGGAAGGAAGGAAGGAAGGAAGGATGGATGGACGGATGGGATGGAAGGAAGGATGGATGGACGGATGGGATGGAAGGAAGGAAGGAAGGAAGGATGGATGGACGGATGGTAAGAAGAAGGAAGGAAGGAAGGAGGAAGGGAGAGGCATAGATGGACGGAAGGAAAAAAGGAAAGAAAGAAAAAGGGAAAGAGGAACAGACAGGGAGGGAGAGAGGGAGGGAGGGAAAGAGGAACGGAGGGAGGGAGGTAGGGAAAGAGGAACATAGGAGGGAGGAAGGGAGGGAGGGAGGGAGGGAGGGAGTAAGGGAGGGAAAGATGCTAAAATGATACAGATTCAGGAAGGAAGGGAGGGAGGGAGGGAGAAAGAGAGAGGAAGATGAAGGGAGGGAGGGAGGGAGGGAGGGAGGGAGGAGGAGGGCAGGTCGGGAAGTTGGGTCAAAAACAGGAAGGAGAGAGAGAGAGAGAGAAAGAGAAAGAGAGAGAGAGAGAGAGAGGAAAAGTAAAAAAAAAAAAGGGGGGGGGAAGGAGGGAGAGAGAAAAAGTCTTGGAGGGAGGAATGGAGGGAGAGAAGTATGGAGTGAGGGAGAAGGGGAAGAGGAAGGGAAGAAGACAAAATGAGAGATGTAGGGAGGAGAGATAAAAGGTGAGGGAAGGGAGGAAGAGAGGGAAAAAGAGAGGAAGGGAGGGATAAGAGGAAGGGAGGGAGAAGAGGAAGGGAGGAAGAAGAGGAAGAGAGGAAGAAGAGGAGGAGGAGAGGAAGGGAGAAGAGGAAGAGAGGAGGAGGAGAGGAAGGGAGAAGAGGAAGGGAAAGGTAAGAATATACACACAGCAATTCAATTTCCACACCCAAAACTCTCTCTCCCTCTTTCTCTCTCTCTCTCTTTCTTTCTTTCTTTCTTTTTTTTTTTCTCTCTCTCTCTCTCTCTCACTAAACATATAATTTATCCTCTATTCTTATTCCCCTCTCCCTTGCTCACTTTCAGCCACTCACTCCATCCCTCCCCCTCGCTCTTTCTCACCTCTCTCTCTCTCTTCATGAGGAGAGAGAGAGAGAGAGAGAGAGAGAGAGAGAGAGAGAGAGAGAGAACTGCGTCTCCTGTTTAATTTGGGAAACACGTGTAAAGGAGTGAGAATCAATGAAATTCTCTCTCTCTCTCTCTCTTTCTCTCTCTCTAATCTCCAACAACACCCCTTCAATCACACAGCCGTTGTTCTTAATACTGGCTCATCCTCTCTCTCTCTCTCATACACACGAAAAAAAAAAAAAAATACAATGACGAACGATAAAGACAATGGAGAGAGAGAGAGAGAGAGAGAGAGAGAGAGAGAGAGAGAATACAGACACAGATATATACACAGAATGACACACACACACACACACACACACACACACACACACACAGAATTACCTTACCACCGAAAAAGCTAATCACCCAAACAAAGGGAGGATAACGAGCAAGGGAGATTAAACACAGGGAGAATATCACGACATTAAAATATATTACACAGGGAAGGAAAAAAAATAAAGGAAAGGGAAAAACAGATGAAGGGAAAAAATAATAAGGGAAGAAGGGGAAAAATAATAAAGGGAGGAGAGGATAGTAAAGGAGGAAAATAAAGGAGGGAGAGGATAGTAAAGGAAGAAAATAAAGGGAGGAGAGGATAGTAAAGGAAGAAAATAAAGGAGGGAGAGGATAGTAAAGGAAGAAAAATGATAAAGGAGAGGATAGTAAAGGAAGAAAAATAATAAAGGAAGAAGAGGATAGTAAAGGAAGAAAAACAATAAAAGAGAGGATAGTAAAGGAAGAAAAACAATAAAGGAAGAAAATGAAAAAAAAAATGAAGAGGAAAAGGGAAAATAATAAAGTAATGGAAAAACAGAATGGGAAAAATAATAAAGGATATATATGGAAAAAATGAAGGAAGGAAAAAACTGACAAATAATTAATGGTGAAAGGGAAAATAAAGGAAAATAATAAAGGACGAAAGGGAAAAAGAAAAGGGAGAAAGGAAAAATAACAAAAGAATGGGAAATAATAAATGGTAAAAATAAAGGAAGAAAGGCTAAAAATAAAGGAAGGGAAAATAATAAAGGAGAAAAGAAAATAATAAAGGAAGAAGGGAAAATAATAAAGGAAGAAAGGGAAAATAATGCTAGAAAGGAAAAATATTAAAGGAAAAATAAATAATAAAGGTAGAAAGGCTAAAAATAAAGGAAAAGAAATAATAAAGGAAGAAGGGAAAATAATAATGGAAGGGAAAAATATAAAGGAAAAATGAGAAAATAATAAAGGAAGGGAAAGAATAAAGGAAGAATGGGTAAAAATAAAGGAAGGGAAAGAATAAAGGAGAAAGGGAAAATAATAAAGGAAGAATGGCTAAAAATAAAGGGAAGGGAAATAATAAAGGAAAAAAGATAAATAATAAAGGAAGAAAGGCTAAATATAAAAGAAGGGAAATAATAAAGAGAGGGAAAATAATAAAGGCAGGGAAAATAATACATGGAAAAAATAAAGGAAAGGGAAAATAATAAGGGAAGAAATGGAAAATAATAATAAAGGAAGGGTAGGAAAATAAGAGGAAAAATAATAAAGTGAGGGGAGGATAATAAGAGGGAGAAAGAGCGAAATCAGTAAAGGAAAGGAAAATAATAAAGGAGATGAAGGGAAAGGAGGAAATGATAAAGGATGACTGGGAAAAAAATAAAGGAAAATGTGAAAATAAAGAAACAGAGGAGAAAAAATGAGAGAGAGAGAGAGAGAGAGAGAGAGAGAGAGAGAGAGAGAGAGAGAGAGAGAGTATCCCCAAACACAAAGATGTAAAGAGAAAACAGGGGAGGAAAATGAGAAAGAAGAAGTGTGAAAGTGAGAAAAAAAAAGGTAGAGAAAGTGAGAGAGGGAGAGAGACGGGGAGGATTTATGTTATGTGTGCGTGAAAACATACGACCTGCAATATACTATGGCCGGGAATATCCTATACAGGGAGAATATCCGGCCAGGGAGAAAAGGGAGAGAATATTTGTGGGGAGAATATCAGGGAGAATATCTGTGGGGGGGAATATCGGAGAATATTTATGGGAGGAATATCAGGGAGAATATCCGGCCAGGGAGAAAAGGGAGAGAATATTTGTGGGGAGAATATCAGGGAGAGAACATCTGTGGGATGGGGAAAATATCAGGGGGAATATTTATGGTGGGAATATTAGGGAGAATGTCAGGGAGAATATCCGGCCCAGGGAGAGAATATTTGGAGGGAGAATATCAGGGAGAATATTTGTGGGCAAGAATATCTGTAGAGAGATTAGAGTGAATATTTGTGGGGGTATCAGGGAGAATATTTGTGGAGGTAATATTAGGGAGAATATTTGAGGGAGAATATCAAGAAGTTACAGTATACTATGCCCGGAATATCAGAGAATATCGTATACAGGGTGAATATCCGGCTGTGGGTTACAAGCAAGGGAGAATACGATGGAAGATATGAAGGGAGAATATATGCAGGAAAATACCACTGAGAGAGAGAGAGAGAGAGAGAGAGAGAGAGGAATAAAATACCTCACAGATAATGTATGGAATTTCCTGCATCCATGAATATTTGTCGAGGTCGGATAATAATAATAATAATAATAATAATAATAGCTGCAATAGTAGTAGGAGTAGTATATGATAATCACCACCGCAACCATCATCATCATCATCACCACCACCACCACCACCACCACCACCACCACCACCATCATCACCACCACCACCATCACCACCACCACCACCACCACCATCATCATCATCACCACCACCACCCACGCCGCCAAACCACCCCTCCCCCTGTAATCCCACAAATAAATTACCTCCATCTCAAGGCGTCATTAATCACCCCATTATCTTAATTACCCACTTATCCTGACCTTGAGGCGGCCAGAAGTATCCACGAATATTCTCACTTTGCACGAATTGATTTTAGACGGAAAGAATATTTATAATTATACAGAAATATTCATGAAAATTCTTAATCAGCAAGATTTATAATGATAGGAAGAGAATATATATAAGTACTGATAATAACCCAAGGAAATTATCTATCTATCTATCTATCTATTGCCAGACGCCATTATCACTATTATAAATTATACGAAAGGAATATTTATAAATACAGAGAATACTCCAAGAAAATTATCACTGGAATATTTGGAATTATTAAGAATATTTATAGTTATAGACAGCAATCCAAAATATTCTCCCTCTACGTTTCGAAATTACACGAGGAATATTTATAATGGAAACTTCTTAAAAATAAAGTAAAATATCGATGGAATATAACCTTTTTTTTAACGACGAGAATATTTATTAGTAAAGAAATAAACAAGCTTAAGGAACACCGACTTTAATTACATGGCCTATCAAGTTAATTAGTGAAAATAATAAAGAGAGCAGACCATCTTTAAAATCAAGTTCATTAGAGAGAAAAAAAAATAGAGAGAGTACACTATCTTTAAAACACAGAATAACGTAGAAAATTTGCTGATTATTAAGGACCCCATCAGCTTAATTGAGGCACACCTAATTATTGAGGTAAACTGCCTGGTTAATTAACAGGATAAAACACTTAATTAGAGATGCCATACATATATAGAGCACCATACTATTTCATGTAATTACAGGTTAAAAGTAAGTTATAAAGGTAATGGATTAATTAGGGAAAACACCTAATAAATTGATTAGCGAAACTTCAGGTAATTACATATACAGTAATTATAATAAAGGAAATTACTTGATGGATTAAGAATAAGATACAGAAATTAGCCAGGGTGGAAAAGGATGTCCGGATGATGAGGATGGTGATTAGATGTAAATTAATTATGATAAACACGGGGTAATTAACATCTACATCATTAATAACACTAAATGAACACCGAGATAATTACAGTATCCTTTAAGTTAATCATCTATACAATCTAGGAATAACTCTAGAATAAACCACTTAAGCGCAGATAACAAGAACAGTATGAGAGCAATAAGCAAGAGTTAATTACGTTGATAATCTTTAAAAAAATTACCTTTCAATCAAGAAATAACAATGATTTGGATAAACCACTTAAGCACAGATAACAAGAACGGTATAAGAGCAATCAGAGGCTTAATTATACCGACTTATTTATCAATTAAAGGATATCATGATAATTATTTAACACACACACACACACACACACACACACACACACACACACACACACACATGAATAAGGAATATAAAAAACAATGCAGTTACTTAAAAAAATCTCAAAATCCCATTTAACCCTTGAAAAAAAAAAAAACAGAAAAATAAAGAAAACTAAAAATGACAAAAAATGAATAAAGAAAATAAGAAAATAATAAACATGAAAAAGAATAAAGAAAAAATACGAAAATAAGGAAAAAAAAAAGAAAATGAAGAGAAACTTATTAGAGAAAAATGAGAAAATAAAGAAAAACTAAGAATATGAATAATGAATAAAGAAAAATAAGAAAATGAAAAGAAAAAAATACGAAAGCGAATAAAGAAAATACGAAAATGAAAAAAGAAAAAAATACGGAAATGAACGAAGAAAAAATAAGCCTAACGAAAAAAAAAAAACATCTAGATCAAGGAAAATAAAAAAATGAAAGAATACAAGAAAAATAATTAAAAAACATGAATAAAAAATAACATGACAAAATAAAAAAAAAACAGGAGAAAATAACAAGACTAAAAAAAAAAAAGAGAATCAGTGTCCCATTTAACCCATGAAAAAATTCGTGAAAAAATTAGTCAAAATGAGAAAAAAAAAAAGGAATTTATTTTGTGCATAGATTTTCGCCACGGGGTGCAATTAGGGTAATGATGGTGGTGGTGGTGGTGGTGATTGGGTGTGGTGGTGGTGATGGGGTGTGGTGGTGGTGATGGGGTGTGGTGGTGGTGACGATGATGGTGGTGGTGGTGATAATGATAAAGATGATGGTGGTGGTGGTGGTAGTGGTGATGACGGTGGTGGTGGTGGTGGTGGTGGTGGTGGTGGTGGTGGTGGTGGTGGTGATGATGATGATGATAGCGGTGACAATGGCCCCCACTATCCCTATCTCCCTATAATATCCTCCCTATGTAGGTATTCTCCCTTTTCCCCCCTATTTTTCCATCCTGTAGCCTCCCTAAAACCTACCCTCCCTTAAAAATAATATTCTCCCTGGAAATCGAGTTACCTGTCCATCCCCCTCCTATTCTCCCTTACTTGACTCACCCTGAATATATATCTATCTGGTTTGTATCTATCTGTGTATCTATCTATCTATCCTACCCGTATTTATCTATCTGTATGTCTTCCCTACCTATCTTTCTACCTATCTCTACATCTATCTTCCTTTCCTATCTACCTGTCTGTCTTCTATCTTTATATCTATCTATACGTCTATCTTCTCTATCTATCTTTTTATCTATCTCTGCGTCTGTCTATCTTCCCTATATATCTTTTTATCTATCTCTGCGTGTCTATCTTCCCTATCTTTTATCTATCTATACGTCTATCTATCTCCCCTATCCTTTATCTATCTATACGTCTATCTATCTTCCCTATCTTTTATCTATCTCTGCGTCTATCTATCTTCCCTATCTTTTATCTATCTGTCTGTCTATCTTCCCTATCTTTTATCTATCTCTGCGTCTATCTTCCCTAGTTTTTATCTATCTGCGTCTGTCTATCTTCCCTATTTTTATCTATCTATGCGTCTATCTTTCCTACCTCTTTTTATCTATCTGCGCCAACAGACAGACGCACCGATAGATAAAAACCTGATAGATATATTCAGGGTGAGTAAAGTAAGGGAGAATAGGAGGATAATGGACAACTAACTCGATTCCCAGGGAGAATATTATTTCTAAGGGAGGACAGGTTTTAGGGAGGCGATAGGACGGAAATATGAGTAAAGGAAGAATACGTAGGCTACACAGGGAGAAGGGAGAATACGTACATAGGGAGAAGGGAGAATAGGTACACAGGGAGAATACGTACATAGGGAGAAGGGAGAATAGGTACACAGGGAGAATACGTACATAGGGAGAAGGGAGAATAGGTACACAGGGAGAAGGGAGAATACGTACATAGGGAGAAGGGAGAATACGTACACAGGGAGATGGGAGAATATGTATACAGGGAGAAGGGAAAATACGTACATAGGAAGAAGGAAGAATACGTACATAGGGAGGTAAAGGGAGAATATTCTAGGGAGGTATGCGTAGATTATTATTATTATTATTATTATTATTATAAGAAACGGAGACGATTATGATGATGATGATGATGATTAAGGTGGTGGTGATAATGATGATGATGATGATGGTAATATTTAGGGAGAATATTCAACCAAGGGCGAGGAAAAATACCCAGGTAATATTACAGGTGAGTGAGTAATATTTCAGGTGAGTGAGTAATATTTCAGGTGTGAGTAATATTACAGGTGAGTGAGTAATATTACAGGTGAGTGAGTAATATTTCAGGTGAGTGAGTAATATTACAGGTGAGTGAGTAATATTACAGGTGAGTGAGTAATATTTCAGGTGAGTGAGTAATATTGCAGGTGAATGAGTAATATTTCCACGCCATGAACTTTGCACTATTACCCCAACACACTTTCCATTGCAGGAGGGATTACTGTGGATTACGCTCTCTCTCTCTCTCTCTCTCTCTCTCTCTCCAATATCTTTCCTCTCTTTCAGTCATACAGAAATGTCTCGCCCTCATTCATTACTCTCTCTCTCTCTCTCTCTCTCTCTCTCTCTCTCTCTCTCTCTCTCTCTCGGGATTTATGAGGATTTATGTGATTTATTTAGGGCGCAAAAGTAGGGGGGGATTACAGTGTGAAAAAAAGTATATGTGATAAATTTTTATGGATGTGGAGGCGAGGGTCTTTTAATTTTTGAGTGAAATTTGAAGCTGTAAAATTGGGTGACGTGTAAAATTATTATTATTATTATTATTATCATTATTATTATTATTATTAGTAGTAGTAGTAGTAGTAATGACTGTAGTGGCAGTAGCAATAGTAATAGTAGCAACTGTGTGACATGTGAAGGTATTATTATTATTTATATTACTATTATTATTACTATCATCATCATTATTATTTCTATTATTGTTAACTGCGCAAAATGTTAAATTGCATTATTTATATTATTATTAATTAGTAGCAGTAGTAGTAGTAGCAGTAGTAGTAGTAGTAGTAGTAGTAGCAGTAGTAGTAGAAGTAGCAGTAGCAGTAGTAGTAGTAGCAGTAGTAGTAGTAGTAGTAGTAGTAGTAGTAGCAGTAGTAGTAGCAGTAGTAGTAGAAGTAGCAGTAGCAGTAGTAGTAGTAGCAGTAGTAGTAGTAGTAGTAGTAGTAGTAGCAGTAGTAGTAGTAGTAGTAGCAGTAGTAGTAGTAGTAGTAGTAGTAGTAGTAGTAGTAGTAGTAGCAGCAGTAGTAGTAGTAGTAGTAGTAGTAGTAGCAGTAGTAGTAGTAGTAGTAGTAGTAGTAGTAGTACCATCATTCCAATTTCATACGTGTCACAAGCCAACGTGAAATGAATATTAAACGATATGGCCACAAGATGCTGACTGATAATTTTGGAGAAAAGACAAATTACATCTTTACATATTTGACTTTAGAAAGACTTGCAGAATTAATTAAACTATGGACAATTTAATTAAGTATTCATGGTTGCAAAGTACGAGAAACACACACACACACACACACACACACACACACACACACACACACACACTACACTCATCCCTCCTTCTCTCTCTCAACTATCGCTTTATTCTTCAAACACAAGGAATCTCATTTTATTAACTTTCTTGCACCAATTATACGTAAATTATAGTAATAAATAATTCCTAGTATGATTATTCTTTACCTAATTATATACAACAATCTCGTATTCATTAAGTATATACATATAATTACATATATTTTCAATCCAAAATTATATAAATCAATTTCCTTTTTAGACAGATTTTAAGGTATCCAGTAGGTGTGTGTGTGTGTGTGTGTGTGTGTGTGTGTGTGTGTGTGTGTGTGTGTGTGTGTGTGTGTGTGTAATTTTGACGGGTATAAGTCACATATCCTTAAAACTTTTTGCCAAGTTTGAAATATTCCATAAAATACTTGAAATGTCATGGATCTTTTTTTTTTTGGGGGGGGGGAAGCTAAAAAAATAAAAATAAAAAAGTTTCCGACACTAACTCAAAATCCAAAGCAACCCCAAAGACGCCAAATTAAATATATATTTAAAAAAAAAAAAAAGAATGTAACTAAAGAGATGCACAAGACACTGGAAAAGTACATGAAAGAAAAAAAATCATTTGCTCTCGAAAAAAAAAATTTACACTTTTCAAAACGTGGAAAAAGTTGAGAGAAAAACGGTACCTGGCCAAGTGAAGCTCACCTGTTTAATCAAAAAAATTCCTGGAGGTTTTTTTTTTTTAAGTTCTTTTTGCAAACTGAAGTAAAAATTAAAAGAAAAAACTTACTTTCAATATTACCAATTCATGGGAGAAATTGCTGAGAAAATCAAACTTTTAGTCAGTAGTAGTAGTGGTAGTAGTAGTAGTGGTAGTAGTAGTAGTAGTAGTAGTAGTAATAGTAGTAGTAGTAATAATGATAATAATAAAAATAATAATAAATGATCTGTTCCTTAATTCCCTTAGCAGAGTAATTTTTCTTGACGTGTTCTTGTCTTGGCGATACTGTATTGTTTTTATTCTACATCCATTTAGCGCTATCAATATATCAATCATTTAAACTTTAAGCTGTATTTTTTTTTCTCTCATCTACTGCAACAAAATATTCCTAAACGGTGATGAGGAGGCGATTTGTTTGTGGCCACCCCGTACGGGATTAAGGCGTCTGGGAATAGATAGAGTTTGTTTAAGCGAAGCAAGTTTGTGCAACGGCAAGATCCAGTATTTTGTCATAAAGGACGCTTATCCGAATAAATTTTCCTTCAACGACAACTACAATAAGTTATATCAACACTGGGTTAAGGACTTTTTTTCCTTTCAAACTTTCATACAGAACCATATTTTTAAGTAAGAGTTTTTATGGTGTAGTTTATTATGAATTTCTTAAAGGATTAATTGTTAACAAATAAACAAAATCTTAAGGAAGGATATTTATTTGATGGGGAGACATGTCCTCTTATAACCCATTTTATACATTTTTTTAAATAAATTCAAAATGACAGTTTAGACTTTCATTATCACACCCATTTTATATTTTTATAATTACAGTAATTTATAAAGACTATCAAACAGTTTTAAGCAAACAACTTTCACACAAACAGCAACTTTTTTTACACAGGCTGCAGCAGACAGGACACAGAGTCAGTATATACGTGGTCAGCACAGAGTCAGTACGAGGTGACTCCAACTTACCCGAGGCCCAGGCTGGTCGGGTCAAGGTCCGAGAACCTCACGCGGTGGACCATCTTTACAGGTTCGGGTTCAACTGGGGCTCTGCAGGTCTCTGGGGCTTCACATGCACGCACTTCACCTTACTTCGCATGCACTTCACCTTACTTCACACGCACTTCACTTTGACAACAAACGCGTCAACTTGGGTTCTGATTGGCTCACTCGAAGGGTTCAATTGGGTGGCAGGTTCCAAATACAGGCACTCGGGGTTTTGAATAAAGTTTTGAATAACAATTAGAATTTGAGCAAGTTCTGATACACTACCGAACATGTGCACGGTGATGTTGACTGGTGCACACAAAGGGTCCCAACACATAAAACAAACTTTCGAATATGCACACAGACATACGCAGGATCGGAATACATTAAAGTCCTCGTCACACACATCCACGCAAGGTTCTAGGCAACAAGTTTTGAGTTCTAGGTATTAATTTTTGAGCATGTACATCACTGGCTTCAAACAAATAACAGCCTTGGTATTCAGAAATCACTAGGTCTTTGCTGACGCCCTAGTCCATGATTTGAACATGTACCAAAAATTTCACCTTCAGAGTTCCGTGCATTCAAATTTTTCAAAAGTTTTCAAGTGCATTCACAATTTTAAAAAGTTTTCTGATGTGTGTGCGTGTGTGGCTATTTCCAACATGCTCATCAGTACTAAAATTACTAAAATATTTGAACCCCAAGGTGTCCACATGTATATTAAATTCTTGACAACATGCAGATTAAATTTCAAAAACTGACGTGACTTCAACCATGTCAAAAGTGGGGTAGATTTGAACTGTGTTTGCCTGTGTATTATTTCTTGATGTTTCTAGGGTTAAATCAGTGTTTCTAATAAGCTTTTCTCCGTCTCTCTGGATTTTAAGTGTCCATATGTGTCTCTAAGGTGAAGTTTTTAATTCAACCAAGGACAGTTTTTGTGAAGCGTGATTGTGGACACTGAACTTGCATTTTTCTTGTCGTATATTTTTCTTGCGTTTTACAGAACTTGCATTTTCCTTATCATTCTTTCATGCTTGTTAGTCTACTTATGCTTAGTTTGCTTAGAATTCTGTCATGCTTGGATCGGGTGCGTCTTTTCTCATTAACCTGCATTTCTTGGTGAGTTCGTTGTGCATTTTGATTTTGAATTTAAACTTAACCATACATTCGTTGTGGATTAAGGCTGTTGCTGTCTATTTCACTTATTTCAATGTGCATTCAGTTAAATAAACATTCATTTTAATTCACATTCATTTCAGTACAAATACATGTTAACATTTATTTTCATTTTACTTCATCGTGCCTTCAGACAGCCTTCAGTCATGCTTCTGTGCCTTCAGTTGGTGCCTTCATTCCCTTCTTTCAAAATGCTTTCACAGTGCATTCATCTCCTAGGAATAATTCATGCCCTTACCATCTTCTTACTTCCATCCGTTCCTTCATCCTTCCTTCCGTCTTCTTTCACCTTCCTTCCAAGTTACCCCATTTCCTGCTCTCTCTTCCTTCACCTGCCTTCGCTTCTTGCTTTCTCTTCCTCTGCCTTCACTTCTACACTCACTGCCTCCATTCTTCTTTCACAGACTTTCAAATTTGCTTTCATTTTCTACTTCCAAACAAAATGGCTTCCTCTTGCTTTTCAAAATGTCACCTGTTTCAAAATTACCCGTTTCTTCAATTTTCCTTCTTTCACCTTTTTCAGATTGTTTCGTTCACCTAGGACTATTCTACCTACCCTACCCTATGCTACGTGGGGGTATTAAACGAAGAATTATGGGATAAGTGAAGCATTTTGAGAACAGATATTTTTTTGGAATTGAGTCAGTTTTGGAGAGAGAGAGAGAGAGAGAGAGAGAGAGAGAGAGAGAGAGAGAGAGAGAGAGAGAGAGAGAGAGAGAGAGAGAAACTGCGCAAACAAAAGCATCCAGCCTGAGATGTTGACTAAAGGTAGAATATTAACAGGTAGATATTTAAGAGGTAGATATTAAGAGGCAGATACTAGGAGGTAGATATTAACAGGTAGACAATAGCAGGTAGATATTAAGAGGTAGATAATGGCAGGTAGATATTGAGGCAGATAAAAAAATGAAAACTCTGCTGGTACGAAAAAATATGGAAAAGTAGAAGTAGATACATAAGAAAAAGATAGAGTTGATACAAAAGGCAAAGAGTAACAGAAAAATAAATACTAATACACAAAGTTGTAAATAAGAAACGAAAATAGAAAGATATAGACAGATACCGTAGACAGACAAGGATGGACTGAATGAGTGACAGATAGAGAGATAGATAGACTGATGGACAGATAGAGAGATAGATAGATAGACGGATAGATCGATAGTCAGAAGAGTGCTACGGTTTGACGAAGAAAAACAGATAGATACATTG
This sequence comes from Coenobita brevimanus, assembly GCF_032717465.1. Taxonomy (NCBI): domain Eukaryota; kingdom Metazoa; phylum Arthropoda; class Malacostraca; order Decapoda; family Coenobitidae; genus Coenobita; species Coenobita brevimanus. Next base: position 40,229,240 of record NC_137015.1, on the reverse strand, counting down.
ACGTGTTTTGAAGGAAGTTAACTCACGAAGGTCTCTCTCTCTCTCTCTCTCTCTCTCTCCTCTTCCTCCATCCCTTCTTTCCTTCATCCCTCTCCCCTCTCCCTTCTTTTCTACTTTCTTCCCTCCCTTCCATCTCTCCCCGCCTCCCTCCTTCCCTCTTCCAGGTCCCTCCCTCTCCCCTCCCCTCCCTCCCTCCCACCTCTCCCCGCCTCCCTCCCTCCCTCTTCCAGGTCCCTCCCTTTCTCCCCTCCCCTCCCTCCCTCCCACCTCTCCCCGCATCCCTCCCTCCCTCTTCCAGGTCCCTCCCTCTCTCCCCTCTACTTCCCTCCCTCAATCCTGTTTTCCAACCACACAGCACATCATCTTCTCTTCATTTCCTCCCTCCCTCCCTCTCTCTCTCTCTCTCTCTCTCTCTCTCTCCAATATCTTTCTTTTCAGTCATACAAAAATCTCTCGCCCTGTTCGATAACAATGTCTCTCTCTCTCTCTCTCTCTCTCTCTCTCTCTAAACTTCGTCTTAACTCAGCTTAAGACGTAAAGCTTTCTTATTAGCGACAGAAGAGTCCTCAAAGGGGATGAGAGAGAGAGAGAGAGAGAGAGAGAGAGAGAGAAACCAGAAAAAGTGAGAAAGTGAGCCAGTAAAGTGAGCCAGGATAAAGAAAAGCCAGATTAAAGATAGTAAGAAAGTGAACAAAGGGGGAGGGGGTACTTGAACAAGGGAGAAAAATAAATAAGGAAGCAAGTGGAAAGAAGTGAGCAAGGGAGAGAAAGTGTGCAAGAAAGTGAGCCACAGAAACAAAGTGTGCAAGACAGAAACTGGGGAAAAGTGGGCGAGGGAGAAAGGAAGCAAAAAGTGGACAAGGGAAAGTGAGCAAAAAAAAAGTGAGCCGGAGATAAGTGTGCAAGAAAGTGAGCAAAAAGTGAGCAAGTGAGATAAAGTGGGCGAGGAGTTGAAAAAAAAAAAAAGAATGGTGTGCAAAAAAGTGAGTCAGGGAGAAAGTGGAAAAAGTGAGCAAGTGAGAAAGTGGAAAAAAGTGAGCAAGGGAGAAAGTGGAAAAAAGTGAGCAAGGGAGAAAGTGGAAAAAGTGAGCAAGTGAGAAAGTGGAAAAAAGTGAGCAAGGGAGAAAGTGGAAAAAGTGAGCAAGTGAGAAAGTGGAAAAAAGTGAGCAAGGGAGAAAGTGGGAAAAGTGAGCAAGGGAGAAAGTGGAAAAAGTGAGCAAGTGAGAAAGTGGAAAAAAGTGAGCAAGGGAGAAAGTGGAAAAAAGTGAGCAAGGGAGAAAGTGGGAAAAACTGGGCAAGTGAGAAAGTGGAAAAAAGTGAGCAAGGGAGAAAGTGGAAAAAAGTGAGCAAGGGAGAAAGTGGGAAAAACTGGGCAAGTGAGAAAGTGGAAAAAAGTGAGCAAGGGAGAAAGTGTTTAAAAAAGTGAGCAAGTGTTTAAAAAAGTGAGCAAAAAAGGGAGAAAGTGAGCAAGAAAGTGGAAGAAAAAGTGAGCAAGGGAGAAAGTGAACGAGTCAGCCAGGGAGAAAGTGGTGAAAAAAAAAAAGCAAGTGAGAAAGTGGGAAAAAAGTGGGCAAAGGAGAAAGAGAGCTAGTGAGAAAGGACGAGGGAAAGTGAGCGAGTGAGAAAGTGAGCGAGGTGACGAACAGAGGACGGCTAAGATTAAATGGAGGGCAAAGTAAACATGGGAGAAAGTGAGCAAGAAAGTGAGCAAGAATGAGAGAAAGTGAGCAAGAATGAGAGAAAGTGAGCATGAATGTGAGAAAGTGAGCAAGAATGAGAGAAAGTGAGCAAGAGAAACGACGCAGTGAACAAAGTAGAAAAGAAAGAAAGAAGGGGATGTGTGCAAGTGAGAAAGTGAGTGAGAAAGAAAACTGACCCAGGAACCTGAGAGAGAGAGAGAGAGAGAGAGAGAGAGAGAGAGAGAGAGAGAGAGGGGTATGAAATGTGGGCAGGAAATAAAAAAAAGCGATGACAAAGAAAAAGTGAGCAAGGAGAGTGAGAAAGTGAGTAAGTAAAGAAAATATGTAGAGATAATGAGGTGAAAGTGAGCAAATGAAGGCAAAAGTAAGCGAGAAGAGCGAGGCGGAAAAAGTGAGCAAGGAAAGAGAGAAAGTGAGAGAGTGAGTCGGCTGCCAAAGTCTTGAAGTCGTGTTGAGGGGTCAAGAGTTGCTCGCTCTCTCTCTCTCTCTCTCTCACACACACACACACCTCTTTCTTTCTCTCTCTATTTTTCTCTCTCTTTTTCCACCCACGCTCTCTCTTCGCCAGACCTCATACTGATTCGTGCAGGCTCTCTCTCTCTCTCTCTCTCTTCGCATGTCTGGGGGAAAAATCAGACAGAAAAACAAGGAGAGAGAGAGAGAGAGAGAGAGAGAGAGAGGTCGAGTGGGACTTTACCTCTTCCCTCCCTCTCATGAATCTGCAATCAGCATTTCTCTTTCTCTCTCTCTCTCTCTATCTATCTATCTATCTATCTACCATATCGCTTTCCAAAGAATTTTTCAGGTTAGCAAATAAAGTCTTTCTCCTCGTCCTCCTTCCTTCCGCCATTCCTTTTTCTCTCTCTCTCTCTCTCTCTCTCATTTTATTCCTTTTTCCTTCGTTTCATCATTCGAATAATAATAATAATAATAATAATAAAATTTATACACAAGATAATTATATATAAATCCGTGTGTGTGTGTGTGTGTGTGTGTGTGTGAGAGAGAGAGAGAGAGAGAGAGAGAGAGAGAGAGAGAGAGAGAGAGAGAGAGAGAGAGAGAGAGAATTTTATGGTAGAGACGATGGTAACCGGAACGAAACGTGGAATTTGTGGTGGGGATGGTGGCAGTTGTGGTAGGGATGGTGGTAGTTGTGGTAGGGATGGTGGTAGTTGTGGCAAGGATGGTGGCAGTTATAGTAGGGATGGTGGTAGATGAGGTAGGGATGGTGGTAACTGTGATAGGGATGGTTGTAGTTGTGGTAGGGATGGTGGCAGTGGTGGTTGCGATGGTGGCAGTTGCGATAGGGATGGTGGTAGCTGTGGTAGCGATGGTGGTAGTTGTGGTAGGGATGGTGGTAGCTGTGGTAGCGATGGTGGTAGTTGTGGCGGGGATGGCGGTAGTTGTGTCAGGGATGGTGGTAGTTGTGGCAGGGATGGTGGTAGTTGTGGTAGGGATGGTGGTAGTTGTGGTAGGTTAGACTCACACTTTCCTTCCTATAATATTCATAGCCTAGGGGTTTAGTGAAGAGGTGAAGGAAGGAGGGAGGAGGGAGGGAAGGATGAAATGAAGGAGGGAAGGAAACGAAGGAGGGAAAGGAGGAGGAAAAAAGGATGGATTCAAACTGAGAGAGGGAAGGAGGGATAACATGAAGGAGGAAAAACAGGGGGAAGGAGGGATGAAAGTGAAGGAGGGAAGGAGAAAGTGAAGGAAAAAAAAGGTGTGATGAAAAGTGAAGGAAGGAAAGAGGAAAACGAGGGGGAAGGAAGGATGAAAACGAAGAAGGAAAGGATAGATGGAAAAAGGAGGGAAGGATGGATGAAATGAAGAAGGGAGGTTGGAGGAGGACGAGAGAAGGAGGGATGAAAATGAAGGAAAAATAGGAAGGAAGGATGAAATAAAGGAGAGAAGGCAGGAGGGATGAAAATGGAGGGAAGGAGAGGTGAAAATGAAGAAAGAGAGGAGGGGTAAAAATGAAAGAAGGATGGACGGTCGGATAAAAATGAAGGAGGGAAGGAAGGATGAAAATGAAGGAGGGAAGGAAGGATGAAAATGAAGGAGGGAAGGAAGGATGAAAATGAAGGAGGGAAGGAAGGATGAAAATGAAGGAGGGAAGGAAGGATCAAAAGGGGGAGGGATGGGAAGAAGGAAAAGATGAAGGAACTGATGAATGGAATGGAGGGAAGGAGGGAAAAATGGAGGAATGGAAGAAGGGTGGAAAGAAGAACGGAAAAAAGGAAAGGGGGAATGAAGGAAGGAAAGACGGAAGGCCAGAAGGAAAATGGTAGGAAAGAAACTAAGGAAGATAAAAGAAAGAAGGAAGGAGGCTGAAGGAAAAGGGGAATGAAAGACAGACTGAATGAAGATGGAAGAGGAAAGGAAGGAAGGAAGTAAGAAGGAAGGAAGGAATATGAAAAGAAGGAAGGAAGAAGGGAATGAGTTAAGACGAATGAAGATACGAAGAGAGAGAGAAAGAGAGAGAGATTATGGGTGTGTGTGTGTGTGTGTGTGTGTGTGTGTGTGTGTGTGTGTGTGTGTGTGTGTGTGTGTGTGTGTGTGTGTGTGTTTCAGTGTGCTTCACTTTGGTGTATGTAATCTCCCTCTCTCTCTCTCTAATACACAAATCCTATTAAGTATAAACTGAGACAAACATCCTCAAACACACACACACACACACACACACACAAGGAAACCAAGAAAGTAATTGTCTTGTACCGGCTAATGGGAGGAGGAGGAGGAGGAGAAGGAGGAGGAGGAGGAGGAGGAGGAGGAGGAGGAGGGAGGGAGGGAGGGAGGGAGGAAGGAAGGAAGGAAGGAAGGAAAGAAAGAGGGATAGAAGGAAAAAAGGAAGGAAAAAGGGAGGGATGGAAGGAAGAAAGGAAGGAAAGAGAGGGGGAGATCGAGAGAAGACTTGGGTAGGGGGGAGAGAGAGAGAGAGAGAGAGAGAGAGAGAGAGAGAGACCCTACCTGCCTCATTATACGGGGTCATTAGCCTATGCAATTATCTCGGCTCTGACGGGCGATAGACAGTTGGGGTGGGAATGGGAATGTAGGAATTTAGGAATGGGAATCTGAATCTGGGAATAGGATATGGAAATGGAAATATGGGAATGGGAATCTGGGAATCTGAATTTGGAAATGGAATATTGGAATGGGAATGGGAATGTGGGAAAGGAAAGCTGGGAATTTAGGAATGGGAATTTGGGAATGGGAATCTGGGAATTTAGGAATGGGAATCTGGGAATATATAAATGGGAATATGGGAATTTAGGAATGGGAATCTGATTAGGAAACGGGAATATTGGAGTCTGAGAATAATATAGGAATGGGAATGGGAAATTAGGAATGGGAATACAGGCATCTGGGAATGGGAATAGAGGAATTTAGACACAGGATAAGAATTTGAATTAAAGAAAACAATAGAGAAATGAAAATAAGTGAATGAATAAAGGAAAATAAGGCAACAGTAACTAGAAATAAATAAAAAAATAATGTAAAGATTAGGAATGGGAAAAAATAGGGAATGGGGGAAATGGGAATTGAAATGGGGAGGAAAAAATAGGAATGGGAATGGAGAGATGAAATTTGGAAATGGGCTAAACGCTGTGTAAAAATTTGAAATATTTAGGAAGAGATCACCCAGAGTAGGTTTAGATGTATGTTATTCTGTGGGCGTGGAAGGGAAGAGAAGTGAGCTGGCTTCCATAGTAGTGAGAGAAAATAAAGCAATTAATCTCTCTCTCTCTCAGACATACTCTTTCTGTTTTTTTTCTCTCTCCATTTTCTTCATGTTATTCTCTCTCCTGTAGCTTTTATCATCCTTAATTATTCTCTCTCTCTCTCTCATACATACATTCTCATTCTTTCAGTCTTTTTCTTCCTTTTTCTTTCACAACTTATTCTCTCCTCCATACCTTTCAGCATTCTTCTCTCTCTCTCTCTCTCTCTCTCTCTCTCTCTCTCTCTCTCTCTCTCAAGAACGCCATTATGGACAAGTGGAACAAACATTTAAATAAAAAAAAATAACAATACACTTCCGTTTCACTTCCAGACCCCCATTCTCGAAGGAAGCTCCCTAACACCTCTTCCTTAGCGATTTATTTTTGGATATGACAGGTTATCAGGTTGTATGTTATTTATGCAGAGTAGGGTGGTATCTGAATGACTTAAATGACACGAAGAGGACAGTACGGAGTGACGAGTAAAATAAATCGCTTTGGAAAAGGTGTTAGGGAGCTTTCTTAACTGAGGAGAACTGGACCCTACACTACCATCATCACATCATCATTATCATCATCATCACCATCATCATCAATCATCATCATCATCACCACCACCATCATCATCGCCTCCATCTCAACCACGACCACCACCACCACCACTACCATCATAATCATCATCATCATCACCACCATCACCACCACCACCACCACCACCACCATCATCATCATCATCATCACCACCACCATCACCACCACCACCACCACCACCACCACCACCACCATCATCATCATCACCACATCCACTCACATCACCCTGGCCTTGCAACTGCCTAACACTATTGAAATCCTGCAAACTTCCTGTCCTTTGCAATCACGCCCTGTCACCTGTAGTTGCAAGGGTGTGTGTGTGTGTGTGTGTGTGTGTGTGTGTGTGTGTGTGTGTGTGTGTGTGTGTGTGTGTGTGTGTGTGTGTGTGTGTGTGTGTGTGTGTGTGTGTGAGAGAGAGAGAGAGAGAGAGAGAACCGTCTGTAGGTAGCAAGGGTAATTAGACAGGTAATGAGCAGGTTAATGACTGGTAATGAGGGGTTTAATTGGGTAGTTAGAAGCTGCTTAACTGCCAAGGGGTTAACAAGATGCGTAATACTGCGTGTCTGTAGCGAGAAGACGAAGAAAAAACCTGTACTGAAGAGTTAAAGAAAATAGTCTCCAAATCTATTACTGCCAATGCTCTCTCCTGAAATGCATAAAACAGACAGATAGAAAGATATACTGTAAAGATAGACAGATAGATAGATGGACAGACACAGACATATAGATAGATAGATAGACAGATAGATGGATAGATAGACAGATAGATAGATAGACAAGTATGAGGTGGCAAGGTTGAAGCTGTTAATTACTAAGCATGAAAGTACTTAATTACAAATCTTAAAAAATCACGTTCAATAGAAAATAATAATAATAATAAATAAAACGCTAAATCCATGCCTAGCAATTATCTTCCATCACTACTTACACACTCCCAGATAAACACTTGCATTTTCACTACTGCTTTCCGTCACTACAGTACAATTCCTTCGCGCTATATTCTGCCTTTCCTTCAAAAATTTCCCTCGCGTCGTCTTCCACTATTTCTATATATTTTTTTCTTTCTATTACTTCCTCCAATAATTATATACTTTTTTTCTTTCCAGCATTTTCAAAAACTTTTCTGGCTACTATTCTCCCTCTTCTCTTCAATTATCCATAAATAAATTTCAATTATGCTTTCAAAATTCCATTCGTATTCCTTTCTTACATTATCAGCACTACCTCTCTCTCTCTCTCTCTCTCTCGTTCCTTACGTCCTTATCTCCCAATATAGTCTTTCCACTCTCCTACGCTCCAGGCTCTCTCTCTCTCTCTCTCTCTCTCTCTCTCTCTCTCTCTCTCTCTCTCTCAAAATATCATTCGTATTCCTTTCTCACTTAACTCCTCCCTCCCTCCCCCCCCTCTCAAAATTTCATTCGCATTCCTTTCTCGCATAACCCCTTCCACCCCCGCCTCTCTCTCTCTCTCTCTCTCTCTCTCTCTCTCTCTCTCTCTCTCTCTCTCTCTCTCAAAAACCTCTTCCACAGATGCATAAAACTGCCCTAATACACCATAAACAAAATGTACAATGATCTCTCCTGCCTAAAAACCTGATTTCTTTCCTTCTTTCTGACATTCCTTTCAAGTTTCCCCCAGCCTTGTTTTCGCCCCCTATTACCTCTACCTGTTGTCCTATCCACACCTCATCGCCGGAGGGTGTGGAGGGCAGGGGAGAGCCTTCTTTGTGTTTCCTCTTTGTGCTACCTTTGTCCTAGCTTTTATGAAGAGTGAATAGGTATGTATGTATGTATGAATGTATGTATGTATTAAATAAAGACTATGTACGCGGTTGTAAATGCGCTGTACTCTCTCTCTCTCTCTCTCTCTCTCTCTCTCTTTCGTTCCCTACCACCTTATCTCTCACTATCACTCTTCCAATCTCTCCTCCGCTCCAGACTCTCTCTCTCTCTCTTACACACACACACACACACACACACACACACACACACACACACACACACACACACACACACACACACACACACACACACACACCTGATAACCAACTGCTGTTTTCGACACGAATTTATAAAAGAAATTTAAAAACACTATTTTCTTCATTTTCAACAGAGTATTGTTATCATTAATCCCGCCAGAAATTACTTATAATAATAATAATTATTATTATTATTATTATGTCTATTATTGTCTATTATTATTATTATTATTATTATTATTATTATCATTTATTATCATTATTAATTATTATGATCATCATTAATAACAACAACTTCCTTCTTTCTTTCCTTCCTCTCTTCCGTCTTTCTCTAGCTTCTGTCTAAGGGTTACTACACCAAGTGGCAAGGCAAATGGTTTCTTGTACAGCAGGAAACCATTTACTACGCTGGGTGGTAACCATATAACCACATTATGGCGCCTGGTGGTTTAGTGGGTAATTATTGCGCTCCAGTCGGATTGAGCCGGTGAGGGTTTATATCCAAGGGATGGTTGGGGTTTATTGCTCATGTAATGCCAGTCACGGATGGGTGAAGCTGGTCTCTCTCATCTTAAATGTCAGGACCAACTTGCCTAGCCCCGGGCTCCTACGCTCCTCATGGGACAACACTAGATTACATGATGAATGAATGCATTACCGACACCATTGCCATTATTATTATTATTATTATTATCATCATCATTATTATTTACCCCTCTCATATTTTCTTCGTCCTTCTCCCTCTCCCATCAATCTTCCTCCCCCTCCCCTTTTCCTCTCTTACTTTTTCCCACTTTCTCATTCGTCTTGCTCACCCTCTCTCACTCACTTTTCTTTGACTGTCACTCTCCACTTACTCTAACTTTCGCATATGTGTGTGTGTGTGTGTGTGTGTGTGTGTGTGTGTGTGTGTGTGTGTGTGAGAGAGAGAGAGAGAGAGAGAGAGAAGGGCGGCACCTCCAGCTCTTGTCAACAAGGAGGGTGTCACCTCTCTCTCTCTCTCTCTCTCTCTCTCTCTCTCTCTCTCTCTCTCTCTCCTCCATTTCTCCAATCTTCTCTTCCTCCCTTTCTCCCTTCCTTTCTCCCCCCTCTCTATCTGTCTGTCTGTCGGTCTCTCTCTCTCTCTCTCTCTCTCTCTAATGCGTTTATCCCACGACAAACAGGCTGAGAGCTCCCTCACTCCCCAGTCTCCCTCACACTCTCACTCTAATTTCTCTCTCTCTCTCACAGTCGCATTTTAATAGCATTCTCCTGTCTCAGGGTACAGTATAATCTCTCTCTCTCTCTCTCTCTCTCGAATTCAAAAATATTTCTTGCATTCACCCCACTCTCTAATTCTCTCACACACACCAGTAGCTCTTGCTTACACTACATTGGGTCATTAGAGATAGCTTTAATTGAGCGAGAGACGGCGATGTAAGGGATTAGTAATAGACAGACATGAGGAGTGGTGTCGATAGATATGAGAACGGGAAATAGATAGATGGGATAGATAGATTTAGGAAGACAGAAATTGATAGATACACAGACGGTTGCGGAATGAGTGGGATGAGGAGATAGACAGATAGACAGACAGATAGATATATAGATAGACAGATACATAGGCAGAGGAAAGGACGGAGAAATGGGTATGCAGATGTAAACAAAATGAGCGGATGGACATGGATAGATAGCCAAACGTCGATAGATGAAATAAAAATAGATGGAATGACAACTTAGGAGAGAGAGAGAGAGAGAGAGAGAGAGAGAGAGAGAGAGAGAGAGAGAATGATGACCTCGTAAAACAGGTAATAGTTAACCCATCAAGTGACATCTGACAATGATTTGCTTACAAGCATCAGCTGATTGCTCGACCAACAGACTCGGAAGGTAAAGGGAAGCGTTTATTTATTAAGCCATTTATTTATTTACATTATTTACTTATTTAAGATGTGGGACCATCTCTAAAACGTCCCTGTCAGTCTGTCTCTCGCTAACAATTTTCTGACACTCTCTCTCTCTCTCTCTCTCTCTCTCATACATCATATATACTTGCATATTCGTTACTAACCTTCTGGGGAAAAAAAAATTACTATCCACACAAAATACGAAAACTTGTACAAGACTCATTCCAAGTAAACCTGGCACCCCAATTCATAGCTGAACACGCAAAACAATAATAATAATAATAATAATAATAATAATAATAATAATGATAATAATAATAATAGTAGTAGCAGTAGTAGTAGTAGTAACACTGACGCAAAAATTTATAAAAACGATCATATAACTTCCTAAAATACTAAAAATATACATAAATAAAATTCCCACATAGCTACCCCTGGCAACCCCTTTGTTTACACTGGTCAGCTGTTGGCACCACCCCGTTTTCTGTGAACCAAAACAATGGAGTGGGCGTGTATTTTATTTCTACATTTTTCGGCCCAAACCCTAACTAATGCACTTCTATACTCCAGTTAATTGGTCATAATCATCCTAATTACTTGTTTAATTATCGCAATTGTTGTGAGATTAAGTGAAGAAGATTAATTAGGCAGGAACTTAATAGGTAGGAGAAACTGTGGTCATTTGAATTACACTGGTAGGGAATGAAATTTTGAGAGAGAGAGAGAGAGAGAGAGAGAGAGAGAGAGAGAGAGAGAGAGAGAGAGAGAGAGAGAGAGAGAGAGAGAGACGACACTATATAAGGTAAGAGTAAAGACACAAAGAGGGAAGAAAATACAAGAAGACAATCCAATGAAGATGCTTAAGTGACTGGGAGATGAGAAAGATGAATAAGAATAATGAAAGGAAAGAGGAAGAAAGAAGAGAAAGACAAAATGGAAGAGAGATAGACAACAGAAAAAAAAAGAGGAAGACAAAAGAAGAGACAAAGGAAGAAATCAGACAAAAGAAAAGAATGAAATAAGGAAAGACAAAAGAAGAAAAGAGAAAAAGAGGAAAAAGACAGGAAGACAAGAGAAAAAACAAGATGAGGAAGACAAGAAGAGAAAGAAAAAGAGGAGAAAGACAAGAAGAAATGCAAAAGACAAGAGATGAAAAGAGGAAGACAAAAGATGAAAGGAGGGAGACAAGAGAAGAGAAAGAAATGATAAAGACAAAAAAGAAAGAAAAGAGAAGACAAAAGAGGAAAGGGAAAGACAAAAGAGAAAGACAAAAGAAGAAAATGAACAAGGAAACCAATACAAATGCAGAAATACCTAAGGAGAGAGAGAGAGAGAGGAAATAGACAAAGTAGAGATACAAGGAACGGATGAGAAATTAAAGAAAGGGTGAGAGAAAGAGAGAGAAAAGAGAGAAGGGAGAGAAAGAGCGTCAATACACATGTAACTCCTCCCCCTTCACCCTCTCTCTCTCTCTCTCTCTCTCTCTGTTTGCCTTCTCTCCTTTCCTTATCTACCTCTTCCTTCCTTCCTTCTGCTTCAATCTTATTTCCCTCCTTCCTACCTTCCTCCTTCCTTCCCTCCATTTCTCCTAACTTCTCCGTCCTCTCTCTCTCTCTGTGTCACCATTAATCTATCTACCTTCTCTCCTTTCCTCCTTCCTTGTCTGGTTTCTCTCTCTTCTCCTCCTCGCTTCTCTCCCTCCTCCCTCGACCATTTTATCTTTCTCTCCATCCTTTATCCCTCCTTCCCTCCAAAATTCTCTCTCCTTCCTTCTTCCCATTTTCCTCCGTCCCTTCTTCTCTGTCTTCCTCACTTCTTCTTCTTCTTCTTCTTCTTCTTCTTCTTCTTCTCTCTCTCTCTCTACCTTTCTCAATCTTCGTATTTCCTTCCCTCCCTCTCTCCTTTTTCATTTCCTTCCTCATTCCATTCTTCCAATCTTTCTTCCTCCCCTTTTTTCCTTCCTCCTTCTATCCTTCCTTCCTTCCCTCTTTCCTTCCTCCTTCTATCCTTCCTCCTTCATTCCTTCCTTCCTTCCCTCCCTCCCTCTTTCCTTCCTCCCCTCCCTCTTTCCTTCCTTCCCTCCCTCCCTCTTACCGTCCTCCTTTTATCCTTCCTTCCCTCCCTCTTTCCTTCTTTCTTTCTCTCCCTCTCTCCTTTCTTCTTTTCCTTCAACTTCTTCTTCTTTCGTCCTTTCCTCTCTCCTGCCTTCCTTCCCAGTTCTTTCCTACATTTTCCTTTCCTTCCCTCCCTCCCTGTTTCCTTCCCTCTCTCCACTGTCTTTCTTTTGTTTCCTACGCATCCCTCCATCTTTTTCCTCCCTTCTCTCCACTCCCTCCATCTATCAGCTTTTTCTTTCTGCCTTCCTCCTCTTATTTTCTTCCTTCTTTCTTTCCTCTTTTTTTCTTCCTTCCTTCCCTCCACTCTCTCCCTCTAATTTTCCCTCCTTCCCTCTCTCCCTACCCCCGTATTTCCTTCCCTTTTCCTCCGTCAGTAAGACATCCTTCAAGAAATACTTTAATATATTTAATTTTCAGTTTTTCAAAAAAATTCCAAACAACATCATTTTCCATCGTTTAGCGCCTATTTTTCCACTATTTTTCCTATAAATTTTCCATTCCGTTACTTTTCCTGTTTTCTGAGCGAGAAAATTTTCCGTTCACCGTTTTTTTTTTTTTTTCAAATCTCAAAATTCCACCGGGTTCCCGTAACGGCTTTAACGGTTTTCTTTTCGAATCGCAAACACCGGTTAATTTAAACACAACTCCACCGACAGCCAGAGATTAAGGCACGGGCTGGGCTTAGCTGGGTTGGATTTGAGTTGGGTTATATTGGATTTGGACTGGGTTGGGTTGGACTGGGTTTCGTTTGTTTTGGACTGGGCTGGGCTGGGTTGCGTTGGCTCTCCTTGGGACTAGTTGGGTTGGGTCTGGCCTGGTCTGGTCTAGGCTGGGTTTAGCTGACTAGAAATATGACCACCAAGTTACATTTTAGGTTGGGTTAGGTCTAGTTAGGGTAAACAGGGTCAAGTTAGATTATACTAGACTTGCTCAGGTCGAGTTAGGTTAGGTGAGGTTAGCAGAATGATTTAGGTCACTCTATCAATGCTTAGGTCAGGAGAGGTCAGAGTGAGTGAGGTGGGGTCAGATTAGGTTGGATTGGGTCGTTACAGATTAAAGTTTGATTGTCAGATAAGCTTAGACTAGGTGAGATTAGGTGAACTTCGGGGAGGTCAGGTCACAGCCACCTAGTTTGGGGCCAGATTACGTTAGGCTTGTTAAGAGAGATAAGGATTGGTTAGGTTAGGTGAAATGAGGTTAAATTGCGATTAATTTTTCTGAGTTAGACAAGATTGGCCTGAGTTAGATAATAGCAATGTGGTTAAGGTCAACTCTAATGACCTTATATAGTACTAGGCCAAATTAATCTAGTAAAACTTAAGTACAAAATCAAAGAAGCTAAAGACACACGAAGTTAATTTCTAATCGATTGCAGGTTGGGTCATGTCAAATTAGGTCACCGGGTCAACTAGAAAGACAAACTGGGTCATAGATTCAATTCTAACGCAAAATCTAATCAGTTTATAATCTGGGGGGTTAAACTAGGTCATGCAGAGACAGTCGATACAGGTCAGGTCATTTTGCTTTGCTTAGGCGAGGTTAGCTCAGGTCGATGAAGTCTAGGAGAGGTCAACCTGGGATAGTCTGGGCTAGGTCAGGCCAGGGTAGGAAAGAAAACGGGGGGCAGAGGTCAAGACAGGATGGGATTGGATCATAGGTTCACAGAATAGCACGATAGAGGGACACGGAGCGGCTCACAACCTCCCCCCACGACGGCCTGAGGGTGACTGAGGCTGCCTGGGTTATGTCGAGTGTTGTCTACCAGCGCAGACGCAGAAGAGGAAGGGGGAGGGGGAGGGAATGGAGGAGGGAGGAGAAAGGATACTGGAGGAAAGAGGAGGAGAGAGAAAAGGAAGCAAGACTGCAAAGGAAGGACAGGAGAAAGGAGGAGATGGAGGGAAAAGATTGGAAAGATGATGCTGGGAGGAGAAAGAGAGAGATCAAGGGGGAGGGGACGAAGGAAAGAAGGAGGGAGGGAGAAGATGTGATACTGGAGGAAAGAGGAACAGAGGAGGAAATACTGCTTAAGAGGGAGAGAAGAAAGGGAGGGATGGAGAGAAAGGAGAGACGATGCTAGAGAGAGAGAGAGAGGGAGGAGTGAGGGAGAAAATGGAGGAGACGAATGACTCTGGAGGAAAAAAGGATAAGAAAAACTGCTAAGGAGAGAGAGAGAGAGAGAGAGAGAGAGAGAGAGAGTTGCTAGGTGGTGAGAAGGCTAATGGAAGGAAGGATGGTAGGAGTGAGGGTGAGAGGTAAGAGACTGACGAAGGAAAGGAAGGAAGAAACGAAGGAAGGAAGGAAGGAAGGAAGGAAGGAGGAGAAATCAAGGAAGGAAGAAGGAAAAGAGAAAGTGATAACAATGAAGTAAAAGATGAAGAAAAAAATGAGGGAGGGAAGGAAGGAGAGAGGAAAAGTAAAATGACACAAGGAAAGAAGGAAGGAATGAAGGAAAGAAGGAAGTCAGGGAGGGATAAGAAAGGGAGAGAGTGAGAAGGATGAATTATAAATGAGAGAGAGAGAGAGAGAGAGAGAGAGAGAGAGACGCCTTTAACCCTCCAGGAACAGGCAATGTTAAGAATAAAGAAAGAAAATGAAGAAAGAAAATAAAGAGAGGGAACTGAGAGAGAAAGCAAGGATAAAGCTAACTCACTGAATGTATTTAAATTAGAGTTTTATTTTTTATTTATTTTTTGCTCTCTGGACCCCACCTCACCCCCATCCATTAGAAAGATGGATGGATGGATGGATGGATGGATGGATGGATGGAAGGAAGGAAGGATGGATGGATGGATGGATGGATGGATGGAAGGAAGGAAGGAAGGAAGGATGGATGGATGGATGGATGGATGGATGGAAGGAAGGAAGGAAGGAAGGATGGATGGAAGGAAGGAAGGAAGGATGGATGGAAGGAAGGAAGGAAGGAAGGAAGGATGGATGGATGGAAGGAAGGAAGGATGGATGGATAGACGGATATCTCACATAAACACAGTCAAACAGGTAGATATAAATACAAACAGCTAGACAGCTAGACAGATAGACGGAGAGATGAATAGATAAAAGGATGGAAAAACAGATAGACAGACAAACATATACATAGATAGACAGATTAATAGATAGATGGATGGATAACAGGACGGAAAAACAGACAGATAGATAGAATAGATACAGACCAATAGACAGACAAATACAAATGGATAGATAAAAGAATAGGAAAGTAGACAAAAGGATTAATAAATGGATACATAGATTTAGACAGATAGATAGATAGGTTGATAGACAGAGATAGATAGATGTACCTTGATAATTCCTAGATCAATGGCTAAGGTTAATCTGGTCATTTACTAATCAATTCCTAATCAATTCCCAGTCAGGGCAGCCATTCCTGATTCCCATTCCAGGCCATTCCAATTCCTGCTTAAGTGTGCCGGTCGCTGGGGGGAGAGAGAGAGAGAGAGAGAGAGAGAGAGAATCATCATCAAGACGAGGAGGAGAGGAGAAAAACTAGTGATGATCTCACATACCGTACATACCCTGGGAATACACACACGGATAAGTACACACACACACACACACACACACACACACACACACACACAATTTTATATATATACGGAGAGAGAAAGAGAGAGAGACTTGGGAGAGTGCAGGTGTTTTGTAGTGTTGGAAACTTGGTGAGAGTTGCACACGCGACGAGAGAGAGAGAGAGAGAGAGAGAGAGAGAGAGAGAGAGTCAGGCCAATACGAGGTGATTGGGCTTAAAAATGGTAATGGCGGGGCTCCTATGACCCCTTTGGGCCCCCCCTGACGGCAGTAGGGGCCCGAGGCTAGCATTACGGGGCCAATTACCTCTCTCTCCCCCTCTCTCTCTCTCTCCGTAGCACCTGATCCTGAGCGATTTACTCTGCTTGTTACTCCATAGTGTCCCTCTTCGGTGTCTGCCAAGGCCGAATTCGCACCTAGGCATTGTGTGTGTGTGTGTGTGTGTGTGTGTGTGTGTGTGAGAGAGAGAGAGAGAGAGAGAGAGAGAGATCCATTAAACTTTTGACATGTCCAAAATAAAACGAAAATATTTAAAGTGAAACAAGCTCCGCATTTTCCATTCGTCCATCAGCGCTTTTAAAATTTGCCTCTCCATCCCATTCCCACATTCTCTCTCTCTCTCTCTCTCTTACTCTCTCATTCCAAGGTCACTTTCAGCCTCTAACTTTGACCCTCCTCTCTCTCTCTCTCTCTCTCTCTCTCACACACACACTCTTCCCGGGGGGTGTGGAGGGCAGGGGAGAGCCTTCTTGAACTTCAGCAATTAGAGAGCAAGTCTTTCTAATGATATTACGTCCCGGCCACGAAGAAAGGCCTCTCTCTCTCTCTCTCTCTCTCTCTTACCTTCCTACAAAATTTCCCTTATGTTTTCCTCCCTCTCCCTCTCTCTCTCTTTCTCTCTCAGGTTAATCAGCCGCTCAGGTAACGAATGAGAAGCAAGGCAGTCACTAGAGTTAACTGGCTCTCTCCCTCTCACCTAAATAATACTTTCATTCTACCTCAATTTTTTTTATAATGCTAATATGCGTCCTATTATACAACTTCATTACTCCCCTCTCTATCTACTTCCCTATCTATCTAGCTATATCTATACCTGTCAATATCTATCTATTATCTATCTATCTAAATCTATCCATCCACCTCCCTATCAATATCTATCTATCCACCCATCTTTCCATCTATCTTTCAGTCTATCCTAATCTATTCATCTATCTACCTATTTATCTATCTATCTATCTATTTATTTACTATCTGTGCATATACTTAGTCTATCCGCCCATCTTTCAATCTATCTTTCAGTCTATCCATACATCTATACCTAATCTATCTATCTATCTATCTATCTGTCTATCTATTTATCTATTTACTGTCAGTGCATAATCCCAGTTCATCCGTTGCCATGACAACTCACACTGAACGAAAGTCGACGAGAAACATTACGAAAAAATATGAAAATAATTGTTGTTAAATGAATAAGGTAACGTGAATTTGAGAGAGAGAGAGAGAGAGAGAGAGAGAGAGAGAGAGAGAGAGAGAGAGAGAGTTATCGCATATAACACTTCCAACATCAAGCCAATATTTGGGGTTAAGGCCTTTGAAATAGTGGTAGTGATGGTGGTAGTAGTAGTAGTAGCAGAATAAGAGGAGGAGGAGGAGGAGGAGGAGGAGGAGGAGGAGGAGGAGGGGTGAGTCACTGAGATTAAGAAAACACTAAGACAACACTTAAGATGGCAATACCGTCTTACGCTCATCTTACGCAAGTCCACACGATCTGACTTACAAAGGGGGGGAAGTCCTCGTACTGATGGGGTTATATCCACTTGGAAATATTACTTAAGAAATTACTGATCTTATTAAACTTTGTGTGTGTGTGTGTGTGTGTGTGTGTGTGTGTGTGTGTGTGTGTGTGTGTGTGTGTGTGTGTGTGTGTGTGTGTGTGTGTGTGTGTGTGTGTGTTTTGCTTTTTAGGTGACATCAAAAATAAACAAATAAATTCATATCTTCGTTACTCATTCTCTCTCTCTCTCTCTCTCTCTCTCTCTCTCTCTCTCTCTCTCTCTCTCTCTCTCTCTCCCTAATAATTTGTCAATATTCCATGCATACATTTTCTCTCTCCTCCATTATTCAATTTTCTTTAATGCTCTCTCTCTCTCTCTCTCTCTCTCTCTCTCTCTCTCTCTCTCTCTCTCTCTCTCTCTCTCTCTCTCTCTCAACTCTTCTTACAAAACGAAAGAAAATAAAGTTCCATCATTTTTTTTACACAAATATAAACAGACCTAAAGTTCGACCAAGTAATATAACAAAGCAATAATGATGATGATGATGATGATGATGATGATGATGATGATGATGATGGTGACTTGGGATGGCAGTGGTATCTTTATGGTTGTACAATGGTGAAGACTATTAATAATGGTAATGGTAATGGAGATGATGGTGTTCATGGCATCCCTTGATAATGGTGATAATGGTGATGGTGTTAATGGTGAGTCTTGTAATGGTGGTAATGGTAATAATCACGGTAGCTTAGTACGGTATTGGTACTCTTAATGGTACAATGGTGGTAACACATTAATGGTAACCATGGTAATGGTGTAAGTACTGGTGATGGTGATTATGGTAACCATCACAGTAGCCTGGTATGGTAGCAATATCTTAATGTAAACAGAATGGTGGTATATACTCTTAGTGGTCATGGTGTTAATGGTGTCTTAATGGTGATAATGGCAGCTGCAATTAAGAAAAAAAAATTGCAAAAATCATACCCACCCCAACCTTTCATCTGGCATTAAAAAGGGGTGCCTATGCGATTAACCGGTCTCAGCCACCGCGCTAACGATAATGGGATACTAAGCGAGGGGTAACACCATGCAATTAAGCGGTGCCCGGTGCTACGTGATGCGCTCCCGTGTTAAGATTTCGTTGTGCGGTAATGCGGTGGGGGGCACATCTCCGGTAAGTGCTGGCCGATTAAGCGGAGTGCGTTGTGTGTGTCTGTGTGTGTGTTTGGTGGTTTGAGGTGATGGAGGTTTGATGGAGGCTGGTAAGGTTAGGATGGGTCGGATTGGGTTGGGTTAGGATAGGTTGGACTGGGTTGGGTTAGGATGGGTTGGGATGGGATGGGTTGGGTTGGGATGGGTTGGGTTAGGATGGGTTGGACTGGGTTGGGTTAGGATGGGTTGGACTGGGTTGGGTTAGGATGGGTTGGGATGGGTTGGGTTAGGATGGGTTGGACTGGGTTGGGTTAGGATGGGTTGGACTGGGTTGGGTTAGGATGGGTTGGACTGGGTTGGGTTAGGATGGGTTGGACTGGGTTGGGTTAGGATGGGTTGGACTGGGTTGGGTTAGGATGGGTTGGACTGGGTTGGGTTAGGATGGGTTGGATTGGGTTGGGTTAGGATAGGTTGGGTTGGGATGGGGTAGGTTGGGATGTCAAGTCAGGGTAATCTGATTTGGTTGTCAAGTTAGACCAGGCTGTGAAACCTGCCTTGATTTATTGGTCAATCTAGGTTAAATTACCAGGTCAAACTTAGTTACCAGACAAATGTGACTGAGTTAGATTTGCTTAGATCACACTAGCTAGTGACTCAAAAATCTACCTTTATTCTAAGCTATCCACACAACACCAAAGTTTTCATTTAGTGCGTCTGCCACTACGTTAAAAATAGCCATCTTTCACACCCACTACGGTAAAAAATGAATAATTAAAAACACAGTACACAGCACTACATACGGTGAAGGCAGCACAAACATCACGTAACCGGTTAACTCGGTGGTACACAGGAATTAAGTACATCTCTATATAACACGGATTAGCAGTTCTATACAACACGGATTAGCAGTTCTCTGTAACACGGATTAGTGGTTCTATATGACACGAATTAAGCGGTTCTCTACAACACGGGTAAGCCAGTGTGTCGAAGTTTATGCACGTGCATTGAAAGTCCTAGCACGTATCACTAATCCGAACACGTATCGCTAATACACACCAAAATTACGGATCAGCAGCATATGGCCAACAGAACGGCTGACCGAAGTGTAATTAAGCACGATACAAGGGACGTCTACCTACACAAAATATTTACCGACAAGCTTTAAAAACAAGGAATTCTCAACTATGGACATATTTACGCTACAAGCCTTCAACAATATGCTCACTACGAAAAATACGCTCACTATACGCTCACTACGATGGCACTAGGATATATTTGATTCCTGCTGCCACCAAACGATTATATTTTCACTTTGGAGTAGCTTTTCGAAATGGGGGGTGGTTAAACCTTCAAAAACCTCTCCACCACAAAAGGCCTCCCTAAAGCTGAATAAAATCGTCTGTAGGTTGCATGGAGTAATAATAATAATAATAATAATAATAATAATAATAATAATAATAAAAAAATGATAATAACAAAAAATAATGATAATAAAAAATAATAATGATAATAACAAAAATAATAATACGTCATCGTAGTGAGAAGGTAAAAATACGATATATAGGCATTTTTCTATATTACAGTTTAGGGCCGTATTGCTGCTGGCAGTGGAAACTCCTAAACACCTCTTCCTTACCGACTTATTCTAGTTACACCTGAATATCCCTCTTTTGTGTCATCTAAACTAGCTCGATATTAACATGATACAAACAGGAGAATGCTAATGAATGTTTTTTTTCTTTTTGAGACAATGAATGGAGGAGGGAAAAATAAAGGAAATAAAATAAAAAGTCCATGTGCCTAAAGGCATCCTCCATTCATAAAATATTTATAACAAATGGATTTAAATAAAAGTGGATTAAATGTTCGTGGGAAGCAACACCCAGGAAGTGAATTCCAGAGAGTAGTAGTTCTGGGGATAAATGAATTTTGATAAGCAGAGGTTCTGCATTGCAGGGGAGAGAGTGTGAGTTCATGGGCGCTCCCAGCTGCCCGAGTATTTCGGGAGAAAATGTGAAGGGGAGGCACAATTGAAGCAAGTCCGTCGGAGCATTTACGGTAAAAATATGAGTAAAATAATGCTAAAGAAGCAACATCTCTACGTACTGATAATGGAGGAAGGTCCTGCGTAAAGGCAGGATTATTGATTAATATAATGGTTTTATTTTGAATTTTGTCCAACTGCCTCAATCCAACCTCTCCACATCCACCCCGCAGTGATGAACAGTATTCGATCTGAGAGCACACATGACTTTTGTATATTGTAGCCAACTGCTCGTCAATGAAAAATTCACGAACTCTGTACCTAAGTCCCAAATAAATCGCTAAGGACCACGTGTCAAGGAGCCTCCTATGTCAACAACAACACAGCCAATTAGCACGAAGGTGAGGTGGGGTTTATAGCCAAGGTTTTAACACAACAGGTAGCCCATACCGTCAACTGCGCCCATAGACTGTGCGTAAAAGCGGCAATACTTCGCTATATGCAGATCCGTGGCGAAAGTGTGTATAGAAGTGTGAGTTTATATGCGAGAGAAGGATTAAGAGTGACTGTGAGTGTGTATATACCATATGTGTGTGTGTGTGTGAAAGCGAGTAAGCCAGTGTGAATGTGTGAGAAAGCTAGTGTGAAAGTGTGAGAGAAAGCTTATGAGTGTGTAATCTCTGTAAGCGTGAGTTTGAGCAAGTGTGAAAGTGTGAGAGAGAGCTTTTGAGTGTGTAATTTGTGTAAGCGTCGAGTGTGAGCAAGTGTGAAAGTGTGAGAGAGAGCTTTTGAGTGTGTAGTATGTGTAAGCGTGAGTGTGAATCCGCGAGTATGTACAGGATGTGTGTGTGAAAGCGAATAAGCAAGTGTGAAAGTGTGAGAGAGAGCTTTTGAGTGTGTAGTGTGTGTACGCTTGCGTGAGTGTGTAAGAAAGTTGAGTCAGTGAGGGTGCGTTAGTATGATTTAGTGTGTGAAATTGAGACAGAAGCGTGTAGTGTGTGTAAGCGTGAGTGGGTGAGTGTGAGAAAGCTTTGGGGAGGTGAGAGAGAGTGTGAAAGTGGCTGTGAATATGTGAGATAGAATGCATATGTGTGTGTGTGTGTGTGTGTGTGAGAGAGAGAGAGAGAGAGAGAGAGAGAGAGAGAGAGAGAGAGAGAGAAAGCAAGTGTAAGTGGGTATGAAAGTGTGAGAAAATAAGTGTAAGTGAGATAGCCAGTATGAGTGAAAGCCAGTATGAGGATGAGAAAGGTACTGTGAAGGTGAAAAGCCAGTGTGAGTAAGAGACCGCTTGCGAGAAAGTAAATTATGGGTGAGAAAGCATAATATGTGAGTGCAAAGTGTGAGTGTTCAAGCCAGTGTGTGAGGCAGCGAAGAAGCAAGTGTGAGAGAGTGAAAAAGCCAGTGTGAGTCAGAAGCGCGAGTGTAAAAGCCAGTGTGAGAGTGTGAGAAAGCCAGTGTGAGACAAAAGTGTGAGTGTAAAAGCCACTGTGAGAGTGAGAAAGCCAGTGAGAGTGAAAAAGCCAGTGTGTGTCAAAAGTGTGAGTGTAAAAGCCAGTGTGAGAGTGAGAAAGCCAGTGTGAGAAAGTGAGAGAGTGAGAAAGTACCTCCTGATTCTCTTAAGAGTGGACACCCAGGCCACGGCCGCTCTTAGGTTGGTCCACTCTTGCCCACTCCGACGCGACTCTTGAGGGGGACACCTGCTGGGCGATAGATGGTGTGGTGGAGTGTGGTAGAGGTGTGGTGGTGGTGTGGTGAAGGTGTGGTGGGGGTATGGTGGTGTGGTGGAAGTGTGGTGGAGGTGTGGTGAAGGTGTGGTATTCATGTGGTAGAGGTATGGCTGAGGTGTGGTGAAGTGTGGTAGAGGAGTGGTAGTGTGTGGTAGAGGTGTGGTGGTGTGTGGTAGAGGTGTGGTGGTGTGTAGTAGAGGTAAATGGGGGAGTTGAGACTGTGGTGTCACTGTATACTAGGAAACAGATGGTGTGGTGTGGTGTGGTGGTGTGTGGTTGGGTGTGGTCGTCAATATATGCTTGTGTGGTGTTTGTGGTAAAGGTGGTGAAAATGTGAGAGAAATGGTGTGGTGTGGCGAATGTGATGAATTGTGGGAGTGTGGTGGTGATGTGGTGTGGTGAAGCAGTGAGTGGGGGTGTGGTGGTGTTGTGTGGTAGGAACTGAGGTGTGTGTGTGTGTGTGTGTGTGTGTGTGTGTGTGTGTGTGTGTGTGTGTGTGTGTGTGTGTGTGTGTGTGTGTGTGTGTGTGAGAGAGAGAGAGAGAGAGAATGGTGGAATGTGGTGAAAGTAGTGTGGTATGTGGTGGTGTAGGGTGGAAAGAATGTGGCAAATGAGGAGTGTAGTGTGGTGCTATACGAATGAATTCTGGAGGTGTGGTGTGGTGTGGTGTGGTGTGGTGTAGTGGTATGGTGTGGTGGTGTGGTGTGGTGTGGTAGGAAGAATGATCATGGTTGTGGTAAGGTGGTGGTAGTTGTGATGGTGTGGTTGTGGTGGTGGTAATGACAACTGAAGTAGTGGTAGTAGTGGTGACAGGTGTGGGGGTAGTGGTTGCTGTAGTAGACTCAGTGGTCGTAGAATTAGTGATGGTGGTAGCAGTAGTCGTGTGGTGGTGTGGTAGTAGTTGTAGTCGTGGTAGTGGTAGTCACAGAACTCGTGGTGATGGTCATGGTAGTTGTGGTGGTAGTTTCGATGGTAGCGGTGGTGGTGGTAGTTGTGGTGGGGTAGTAGTGACAGTGGTGTTATACTTGTAATCGTTGCAGTGATAAGAAGCTATAATGTTTGTGGTAGTGGTGGTGAAGACTGGTCGTGGTGGTGACCGTGGTGGTGGTGGCAACTGTGGTAGAAGTGGTGACTAAGAGTGGCGGTGATTGTGGCAGAGGTGGCAACTGTGGTAGTGGTGGTGACTGTAATTGTGGTAGTGGTGGTAACTGATAATGGCGGTGACTGTGGTTGTGACAGACTGTGGTGGTGGTAGTAACTGTGGTAGTGGTGGTAACTGATAATGGCGGTGACTGTGGTTGTGACAGACTGTGGTGGTGGTAGTAACTGTGGTAGCGGTGACTGTGGTAGATGTGGTGGTGGTTGAATGATGCTGACAGCCACCGTATGTAATTAAAGCAGATGGTAGTTTGAAAAAGTTACTGCCACAATAATGTTCATAGCTCTACTTGTAATGGTGGTAGTTGTGGTAGTACTGCTGGTAGATGTGGTATTATTGCTGGTTGTTGTTGTGTGTGTGTGTGTGTGTGTGTGTGTGTGTGTGTGTGTGAGAGAGAGAGAGAGAGAGAGAGAGAGAGAGAGAGAGAGAGAGAGAGAGAGAAAGAGAGAGAATTCTACGGAGATTACAACCCAGATTTCACTACCTCCTCTCTTGGCCCAATCATGTAATGGTTTTTGTGGTAGTTGTGGTGGTAGATAGACTGGGTATGGTTGTAGTGGTAGTAGGGTAGGTAGATTAGGTATGGTTGTTGTTGTAGTAGTAGTACCAATATTAGTAGAAGTGGTAGCAGTAGTAGTAGTTAATAGTAGTAGTTGCTGTTGTTGTTGTGACAGTAGGTTATGACTGTGGTAGTGATGGTAGCTGCGTACTGATAGCTGTGGTAGTGGTGGTAGTTGTGGTAACGATGATAACTTCTAATGACTGTCGTGTAGTTGTGATGGCGGTCGTGGTTGTGTAGTAATGATAGTTGTGGTGGTAGTGGCAGTTGTGGTGACTGTGGTAGTGGTGGTACCTGAGATGATTAGGGTAGTGACGGTAGAGTAGTTGATAATCATGGTAGCTGAAAATCATAGTTCCATAGTGATGGTAGTTATGGTAGTGGTTGTAATTTTGATAGTGGTTGTGGAAGAGGAGGTATTGTGATAGTGATGGTAGTTTTGGAAACTGTGATAATGGTGGTAAGTGTGGTAGCTGTGATGGTAGTTGAGGTAATATTGGTAGTTGTCGCAGTAGTGGTTGTATTGGTAGCTGTGGCACTGGTAGTAGCTGTGGTAGTTGTAATTATGGTAGTTGTAGTAGTGGTAGCTAGTAATGGCAATGGTGGCAGTGGTAGATGTGGTAGTAGTGGTAGTAGTAATTGCAATGATGGTAGTAGTGGTAGTAGTTGTAGTAGTGGTGAGTAGTAATTGCAATGATGGTAGTAGTGGTAGTAGTTGTAGTAGTGGTGAGTAGTAATTGCAATGATGGTAGTTGTGGTAGTAGTAACTGCAATAATGGTAGTTGTGGTAGTAGTAACTGCAATGATGGTAATTGTGGTAGTAGTGGTAGTAGCGGTAGTTGTGGCAGTGGTAGTATGAGGCTTGACAGCACCGTAATTACACGTAACAGTAGTTTGGGCAAAGTTATAGCACTTGATGTGGTAGTGATGGAGCTCCTGTGTGATTAATGGTGGTAGTGGTGGTGGTAATGGTGGTAGTAATTATGGAACTGGGGTGTAGGCAATGTTGGTAGTAATATTGGTAGTGGTAGTAGCAATGGTGGTAGTAATGTTGGCCATGATGGTAATAATTTTGGTAGTGGTGGTAGAAATGTTGGTAGTGTAGTGGTAGTAATGTTGGAAGTGGTGGTAGTAATAATGGTAATGTTGGTAGTGATGGTGGTATTGATGGTAGTAATGTTGGTAGTGGTGGCAGAAATATTGGTAGTGGTGGTAGTAATGTTGGTAGTGCTGGTAATGTTGGTTGTGGTGGTGGTAAGTTGGTAATGGTGTTAGTAATGCTGGTAATGGTAGCAGCAATGTTGGTAGCAGTGCTGATAATGTTGGTAGTAACGCTGGTAATGGTGGTAGTAATGTTGGTGATGGTGGTAGTAATGTTGTGATGGTAGTAATACTGGATGCTGGTAATATTGGTAGTTGGTAATGTTGGTAGTTGTAGCAATGTCTGTATTCGTTGTCATATTAATGGTTGCAATTTATGTATATGATAATGTTGGTAGTTGTGGTGGTAATGTTGGTAGTAGTGAAGATACAGTACTGCTCAAAGTTTTAATTAATGATGGCAAATGCTGTTATAATGATGGTTTAGAATGCTGGTAGTTACAGTCATAATGTTGGTAGTTGTAAAAATGTTGGTAGTTGCTGTCATAATGTTGGTAGTTGTAATAATATTGGTAGCTGAAGTAGAAGGTTTACAATAACATACGATGACAAAATAATTCAGACACACGAAACTCTAGGGGGATTACTACCCACATTTCACTAACTTTCCTACTATTTTTTTCCACTTCTTTTAATATACCTGTATATTCGGAAAAAAAAAAAAAAAAAAAAAAAAAAAAAAGGGTATTTGTAAAGTTAATATTTTGGGGGTTGAAATTTAATGGGAAAGTGGTCAATGAGTGAAAGTCAAAGGGACCAAAATTTAATGATTAAAATGTAAGGAATGTTAATATCTACAGGCGAATATTACTTTTGAATATATTGAAAGAACCGAAAAATCAGCTCAAAATGATATAATATTACCTACTGAAAAAAAATACGAGTACCGGATTATGGGAAACACTGCCTAATTCGGAAATGGAAAGGTGATAAGTATTCCCTGGTAAATAATCAGTTTTATCACTTACATAAAAATATACACACGTACACACGGATACGCACATGAATACATCACGACTTATATGACTGAAATAAACACACATTTTTTCATACTCAATTTTCTATGTATAAATCACTCGTTTTTATCACATTTATATAACTACAAACACCCATAATATCAATTCAGAATATATTTTACCTTCTTAAGCTCAACTGGAAGGAAGAAAAAACACCAAATACCAAAGAACCTGCAAGAGAAAGCACGCGAAAAACACCAAGCCTGAAAGAGGACACCAAAAAAACAATATATATGAAGAAACCTACACAAGTCTACCCTAAAGAGTCCCTGGTTTTCTCTGATGCGTTACATACACCCGTTTTCTGTGGACTTACCTCAGGGGAGAAAGAGAACACACAAAATAGCAAATTATACAATGATAAAGGGAGGGAAAATATTTACACAAGTCTGCCCTAAATAGCCCCTGGTTTTCTCTGATGCGCTAAGAACACCCGTTTTCTGTGGACTTACCTCATGGGCGAATTGTTGGCGGTGACGGAGCCTCCTTCCCCTGCCCCTCCTTCCCCCCCTGCCCCTTCCCCGTCCCCTTCCACAGTGGCCCCGTCGTCAGTAGTCTTCGCCTTGACCACCCGGGGCTTCGGTCTGTGGTCTGCGTCATCGGGGGAGGTCAAGAAAGGCGAATTATAGTCCGGTGTTAGTTCACTCTGTTCCTTTTTGGCCTGAGACTGGACAAGGGCGGCGATGGCAAAGGAAGCGTTCCCCTGCTCGAACGCCTCGCCAGGGATCAGGCTAACCCTCCTGGAGCCCCTGCCGGGAGCTCTGAGGGCGGCGGGGGAGGAGGGTGAGCGGGGGCGGGGGGGTATGCTGGGGGAGGCCTTGGTGGAGCAAGATGGCCCCCCCAGGTAACTAACGCCGTCGGATTCGTCATCTTGGTCCACCACCTGCCAGGGAGAGGGAGGGAGAGAAGTATTTAGTCGATTTGTTTTTATATAATTAGGTGGGTGGGGAGAGGGAGAGGGAGGTCGAGGATGAGATGGAGGGATGGAGTGGTGAGGTATACCCGAAAGGGAGAGGGGGGGTGTAAGTTGGGGGAGGTGGAGGGATGGAGTGGACAGGTATAAGAAAGAGGGGGGGTATATACTGTAGATGGACAGACAGATATATAAATAAAAAGGCATATAAGTAAATAAGTATAATTATGTGGCATAGACAACGTGTACACAAGTAATTTAGTAATATAAACAAACAACAAGCAATCTAAACAACTAAGTGGCATATCAATTTAGTGACATAATTAAGTGGTATAAACGAATAAGTGGCATAAATACTAGCAATGAAAGTGATACAGCATATGCTTGATTATGCTGGCGTATCAACGTTTAAATCACAAGTCATCATCATCAACAACACCATCATCATCATCACCATCATCATCACCACCACCACCCTCACCATCAACGTTACCAATAATTCCAGGAGAGAGGTTAAGATGCAATATTACAGCTATTACTACTACTTCTACTACACAATAATAATGAAATAAAAATAAAAAGTAAAATAATAATAATAATAATAATAATCCATCATCATCACCACCACCACCATCATCATCATCATCTGCACTTAATCCCACGATCCAAATATTTACCGAGAGCAATGAAGGAAAAAAAATTTAGTTATATACCCCTTCACTACGACGCCCTATTTTTTTTTTTTTACTTATTCCTGCTCACGCCTGGCGATTCTCTCTCTCTCTCTCTCTCTCTCTCTCTCCCCAGCAATTTCTCTTCCATTTCCCTTTAACCAATCAAAAGTCAAATTGCTTTTTCATATATCACGTTCTTTTTGTAATTCCTTCGCCTCCTCCCTCCCTCCTTCTTTCATCCTTTCCCTCTCCTCCTTTTTCTCTCCTTTCTTCCTTCTCTTCCCGCCTTCTCGTCAATTTTTCCAATATATTAGTTTCTTTTTATTTCCTTCGTCTCCTTCCCTCATTCCTTCATTTTTCCAACTTCTCCTTGTTTTCTCCTTCCTTTTTCTTCCTTCCTTCCTTCTCTTCTCTCCCTCTTACCTTCCTTCTTCACTTTTTTCTTGTCTTCCTTCCTCCCTCCCTCCCTCTTTTTTCTCCATCCTCCTTCTCTGCCTCCTTCTTGCTTGTTCTCCCTTCTCTTTCTTTCCATCTTTTCTCCCTTTCTCTCTTTACGTCCTTCCTTCTTTCCTTCACTATCCCGTTTCACTCTTTTCCCACTTTCTCCTCCTTCTGCTTCTCACTATCTTTAACTTTTCCTATCTCTTTCATGGCTTTTTTCTTTCCCTTCCCTCCCTCCCTTCCTTCCATCTCCTCCTCCTTCACTTTCTTCTTTCCTTCTCTTGTCTACCGTCTCGCTTCCTTCATTTTTCACGTTCATTTCCTCCTTCACTCCTTTATTTTCCTTTCTTCTCGTCCAAATTCTTCTCTTCTTTCCTCCTATTATTTTCCTTCGTCTCTCTCCATTTCTCACTCCCATTCTCTCTCTCTCTCATCCAGCTTACCTACCTACCTTTTTCCTTACCTGTCTACCTATCCTTCCTACTTACCCACCTACCCACTTCTCAATCTCTCTCCCTCCCTCCCTCCCTACCTATCTACTTAACTACTTCCTAACTACCTACCTGCCTTCTAAATCTACCTACCAACTTTTCAATTTAAGATATTCTCGGCCTCCTATCTTCCTCTCCCCTCCCTCCATACTTACCTACCTGCTTACCTTCCTACCTACCTACCTAAACACCTCTCTGCTTACCTACTATTTACCTCCCACCCTCTCCCTTTTCCTACCAAACCACTCTCCCAAGTACCTACCTACCTACTTCCCTGCTTACCTACCCACACACCCATTTTCCCAACCTCCCATCTCTCTACCTACCTACCTACCTATCATCCCAACCTTCCACCTCTCTACCTACCTACCTATTACCCCAACCTTCCACCTCTCTACCTACCTACCTATCATCCCAACCTTCCACCTCTCTACCTACCTACCTATTATCCCAACCTTCCACTTCTACCTACTTACCGACCCATCGTCTCTACCTACCTACCAACCCATTCACCCACCTACTTACCTACCTATCTTAATCTCCCACCACTACCTACCTATCTTAATTTCCCACCACTACCTACCTACCTACTTACCTTCCTACCAACCTACCTCCCTACTTACCTACCTACCTACCTACCTCAGAAACCTGGTAGCCTTACAAGAAAAACAGTCCTAAGATGAATCCAAACAACACGAGAGAGAGAGAGAGAGAGAGAGAAAGAGAATGGAAGCCTCTCTCTCTCTCTCTCTCACACACACACACACACACACACACACACACACAGTTTCAATGGGCCAAAAGCGTCTGTGAGCTGCATATCAAATGAGAAAGACAATAGACCTATAGAGGCGTATGCCCATGTCAATTTGCGTCTAGATAAGTTAGTTTAATTTGGGTTAGGAAGGGTTGGGTTGGGTTAGGAGGGGGTATGGTGAGGTGAGGTTGGGTTGGGATGGGTGGGGTATGGTGAGGTGAGGTGAGGTGAGGTGAGGTGAGGTTGGGTTGGGTTGGGTTTGGTGAGGTTAGATTGGGTTGGGTTGGGTGGGGGAAGGTGTAGTGAGGTGAAGGTTGGTTGGGTTGGGTTGGGTTAGGTTAGGTTAGATTAGGTTATGTTGGGTTGGGTTTGGTGAGGTTAGATTAGGTTAGGTTGGGTTGGGTTGGGTTTGGTGAGGTTAGATTGGGTTGGGTTGGGTTGGGTTGGGTTGGGTTGGGTTTGGTGAGGTTAGATTAGGTTAGGTTGGGTTGGGTTGGGTTTGGTGAGGTTAGATTAGGTTAGGTTGGGTTGGGTTGGGTTTGGTGAGGTTAGATTGGGTTGGGTTGGGTTTGGTGAGGTTAGATTGGGTTGGGTTGGGTTGGGTTTGGTGAGGTTAGATTGGGTTGGGTTGGGTTGGGTTTGGTGAGGTTAGGTTAGGTTGGGTTGGGTTGGGTTTGGTGAGGTTAGATTGGGTTGGGTTGGGTTGGGTTTGGTGAGGTTAGATTGGGTTAGATTGGGTTGGGTTGGGTTTGGTGAGGTTAGATTGGGTTGGGTTGGGCTGGGTGGTGTAAGGTGAGGTGAGGTTGGGTTGGGTTGGGTTGGGGTTGGGTTGGGTTAGACTGGGTCAGGATAGGTCAAAATGGGTTGGGCTAGGTAAGATCAGCGTGCGATTGGTTTAGATTAGGCTTCTTGGGTTAGGTAAGGACTGATCTGACTGCTATACCCCTTTCACTCTAGCTTGGCCTAAAACTGACATCTCTCCACCTCGAATACCGACTTGTAACATATATATGAACACTAGAATATGATGCTAGTCACGAAGAAGTGCTATGGAAAACTACGTCGAGTTATAGAAGTATCAATTTTTAACCACTGAGTCACCTGAAATAAGCTAAAAATTGGACAGGTGAAAGTGTAAATAAATAAATAAATAAAAGGTATGGAGGGACGAGAAAGGAAGATAGTAGATAGGTCGAGAATATCTTAGGTAGAAAAGTAGACAGGTAGATGTAGAAGGTAGGTAAGTAGTTGTAGTTTAGGGTAGTTATGGTCTTGCTATTTGAAGGGCTGATGACCTGGATTGGGCTATGTGGTCATTTAACTCCTTCACCCCGCACGCGTTAGGGGATTCTATCCTTCCCTCACTGAGCCCGTGTGTGTGTGTGTGTGTGTGTGTGTGTGTGTGTGTGTGTGTGTGTGTGTGTGTGTGTGTGTGTGTGTGTGTGCGATATGTACACATTATATATACCTTATATTTTATGCAAAGAAAGAACCAAAGTTTAGGACGGAGAGAGAGAGAGAGAGAGAGAGAGAGAGGAAAAAGGGACATAAAATTAAATGAGGAATGAAATTTACTGCAACCCCAACGCTTCATCCCTCTCGCTCACTCGCTCACTTTCACACTTATCCTCTCTCTCACTTTTTTCACCTCACTCCATTACTCTCACTATATCACCCCCATCCCCCACCTCTCTCTCTCTCTCTCTCTCTCTCTCTCTCCCTCCCTCCCCTGGAAAACGTATTAGTTGTGGCAGAGGACGACGGGTGGCAGGTGTGTGTGTGTGTGTGTGTGTGTGTGTGTGTGTGTGTGTGTGTGTGTGTGTGTGTGTGTGTGACCAAAAACAGAGTATCGTATATCGTCAGTATACATATATACAGAAATACATGTACTGGAGAGAGAGAGAGAGAGAGAGAGAGAGAGAGAGAGAGAGAGAGAGAGAGATAGAGAGAGAGAGAGAATAGGGAGTGACAGGAGGGCGGGTGGAAAAAAGGTGGTAAGGAAGTGACAGAAAAAGTCAATTAGGCTGAGAGGGAGTGAGCAAGTGTGAAAATACAAGACGGTAGAGCAGGGGTGGTGATGATGATGATGATGATGATGATGATGATGTTGTTGATGATGATGATGATGAATCTTCCTTTTACCTTGGCTTTCCCACAACCCTGATCGATACTCTCTCTCTCTCTCTCTCTCACACACACACACACACACACACACACACACACACAACCAAATAAATGAGTTTGGTGAAAAAGTCGAAACGCTGCAAATTCACACCCAGAATACTGGCAACATTTTCTCTAATTTGAGAGAGAGAGAGAGAGAGAGAGAGAGAGAGAGAGAGAGAGAGAGAGAGAGAGAGAGAGAGAGAGAGAGAGAGAGAGAGAGAGAGAGAGATTTCCTAAAGCTATCATCAAAATGCAAAACAACTGCCAGACGAAACATTTTCTTGCATGTGTGTGTGTGTGTGTGTGTGCGTGTGTCTGTGTGTGTGTGTGTAAGCCTTCCTGATCCGTTTATGCATGCATGTGTGTACAAAGGGCGTGCGTCTCTCTCTCTCTCTCTCTCTCTCTCATCCATCTATCTATCTTCACATCACTCATCCCATCTATCTATCAATCTGGCTATCTAATTACTAGCTACCTATCCATCCCATCTGTCTATCCATTTATCTATCCATCTACTATCTATCCATCCCAATATTTTTCTATCTATCTTACTTTACTCATATTTATCAATCTCCTCCCTCCATCCCCTCTCTCCATCGATCTATCTATCAGTCTCAATCTATATCTATTAATCAACCTATCTGTCTGTCAATTTCTTCTATCAATTCGTCAATCTACTTACCTATTCTCTCTCTCTCTCTCTCTCTCTAACCATCATTTTTCCTCACCCATCTACTCATCCATCCAACCATCCCCCCTTTTTCTTTCTCTCTCTCTCTCTCTCTCTCTCTCTCTCTATCTATCTATCTCTATCTATCCCACCTATCTACCTGTCCACCCACCTACCCGCCAAATGAGATACCACTCGTTTCAATTATACAAAAAAAAAACATAAAAAGGCTTAATTTTAAAGTCAATTAAAATGGGCAAAAGTTGGTCTCTTAGGGGGCTAATGAGAGAGAGAGAGAGAGAGAGAGAGAGAGAGAGAGAGAGAGAGAGAGAGAGAGAGGGAGTAATTAATGGGAGGGAGGGAGGGAGGTGAGGAAGATGAAGAGAGGTGTGAGTGGAGGGAAATGAGGAGTGAAATGGAAGGAGGAAGTGATGGAGGAGGCAGGCCGGGAGGGAAGAGAGGAGGGGAGGGAGGGAGGAAAAAGGGTTAAGAGGAGAAAAAGTGAAGGGAAGTGGGGAGAGATGGAAGGGACGAATAATAGGCTGGTGAAGGAAGGAAAAGGAAGGAAGGAAGGAAGGAAAAGGAAGGGAGGGAGGGAAGGACTAAGGGAGGGAGCAAGGAAGGAAGGAAGGAAACATGAAAGAGAGAGAGAGAAAAGAGATGCGCAAGGGTAGACTAGGGATCAATGACAGAGAGAGAGAGAGAGAGAGAGAGAGAGAGAGAGAGAGAGAGAGTAAAAAACGAGGTGGTTAAAAACGGCCACACACAAAATCCAGAAAAATGAAATTATGAAAAAGGCGAGTCCAAAATAGAGAGAGAGAGAGAGAGAGAGAGAGAGATTCTATAACAAACTTTCACGCCTCGCTAACCCTATATCTATGCCACTCTCTCTCTCTCTCTCTCTCTCTCCAGACGATTTTCCTCAGCTAAGGAGTGATTTCTGTACCCTCCGTAAGTCAGATACATTCCTAATCCACCCCTTCACTACGAGATTCCTAAAATTAATAAGATCGTCTATTTACAGTAAATATAAATCCTTTGCAAGTCGTGAGTATAATAAAATCTGTAAAGTCCAGCTGTGTGGTGTGTGTGTGTGTGTGTGTGTGTGTGTGTGTGTGTGTGTGTGTGTGTGTGTGTGTGTGTGTGTGTGTGTGTGTGTTTCACGAGAATGGTAATAGATATCGACCTAATTCTTTCTGCATAAGGTCTGGGTAAGTCCAGGGCGTGTCAGAAAAACACCAATCAAAAGCCTCGGCCATCGAACGCGACGCGACAACGCGAAATGATCGGA
The DNA here is from genome assembly GCF_032717465.1 of Coenobita brevimanus. NCBI lineage: Eukaryota > Metazoa > Arthropoda > Malacostraca > Decapoda > Coenobitidae > Coenobita > Coenobita brevimanus. The sequence continues at coordinate 40,195,767 of NC_137015.1, read as the reverse complement.
AATCGCGGCAGGGGAAAACATGCGAAAACCATTTTATCGGCTTTTTGGTCCAAATTGGTCATTATTGGCTCTAATAGTATGGAGACTTTCAGCAGCAAGGCGAGACTCCTGTAAATTATTGTGGGTATTCACTTGTGTATAAATAAAACGTATATATCAGCGTGCGTGATATATGTACGTCTGTTATAAAGGCGTGTTATTCGGATCCCCCGTGAAATCTCAACCCTCCTATCCCCTGTCAAATCTCGACCCTCCAACCCCTCCGAGCGATCTCAACCCTCCTTCCCTCGCCCTCTCGTGTAGGCTGATATCGCTTGTAAACTCTGATCCCTCATGCTTATCTGCTTCCCTACCTGCCTGCCTCCCTCTTTGCCTTCCTGTCTAAGCTATCTGCATGCCTCGCTGCCTGTCCGCTTCCCTCTCTCCTTCCATGCCTTCCTGTTTTTTTTTTTTTTTTCTAATGCAAGGAATAAGAAATCAAAGGCCAGAACCCCGCAAGATTCTTCTTTCCAAGAAAAAAGTTAAATTAAACTAGAAAGCACTTAGAGAGCGCATACCTCCGTCAATGCCATTGCCATTAAAAAGGATCCGGATCCGTGGAGATATTGTGTGGAATACATAGGATCCGGATCCGGATCCTATGTATCTCCGCCCCCAAATATAATCATTTCTTTCTTGGCCCATGGCCCACGGTTCCACAAAATATCATTGAAATTCATTGAGAACTTTTGGAGATATCGTGTGGACAAACACAGACAAACACAGGTGAATACATAACCTTCTCCAACTTCGTTGACGGAAGTAACACAACAGCCAAATTCAAGATCATAGCATTACGAGATGCCTGGACACACTGCCAACCTGTCCTCTTTAAGCTATCTTCCTCACGCTTCCTGCCTGTCTATTCTACCTACACTATCTACCTGGCTTGCCTGGGTATCTGCCTGTTCGTCTAAGCTGTCTGTCTATTCTAACTTCCCTTCCTGTCCATCCTGTCTAAGATGTCATTCTAAAATCCTATACCATTATCTAATTAGCTTATCTCTCCTTACTAATCTGTCCACCTGTCCTCAAACTCAGCCTGCTATCTATTATACCTTTCTATCTATCAATACCATACAGAATACTCTCTATAGGCCTATATTCCTTGCTGTCCATCGATCCAGGCTGAACATCTATCTATCTATATCTACGCCTTTCTATATCTACCTTTCTTGAGCCGTCTTCTCGTCTGCCTACCTCCCCCGTCCTGCCCACCCTGCCTATCTCTCTTGCCTGCCCTGCCTTCCCCATCCGTCCTGCCTAGCCTGCCTTCCCCATCCGTCCTGCCTAGCCTGCCTACCTCTCCTGCCTGCCCTGGCTCACCCTGCCTATCTCTTCTGCCTCACCCGTCCGTCCTGCCTAAGCTGTCACTCCTCGTTGCCTCAGCCTTATTACTTTTTCACACTTTCCTGCCTCCAAGTTTCCTACTGCCTCACCCCCTGCCTTTCCTGCCTACCCTCCCTGCCTTTCCTGCCTCTCCTAAAGATAAAAAACATAAAAATAAAAATGCGTCAATGGAGTGAGGATATATATATATATTTTTTAATGAAGATTCGCCCCCCCCCCTCTCTCTCTCTCTCTCTCACCAATCTTTCCTATGTATCTGTTCATTTTATCTATCTCTCTCTCCCTGCCTCACTTGTCTGCTTCCACCAATCTCTGCCTCTCTCCTGCATACCTCACCTGTCAGGAGTCTAATCTGGCTTTCCTCCCTGCCTACCTCTCTGCCTCATCCCTTACCTACCTCCCCTGCTTCACCCTGCCTACCTTCCTGCCTCACCGTCATCCCTTACCTACCTCCCCTGCTTCACCCTGCCTACCTTCCTGCCTCACCCCCTACCTACCTACCGCCCTGCCTCCCCCTCTACCTACCTACCTCCCTTCCTCACCCCCTACCTACCCTGCCTCCCCCTCTACCTACCTAACTGACTCTTCCTCAATTTACTGCCAACTTTAATCAAGACTCTCTCTCTCTCTCTAAAATATACCTCCTTTTCTCTTCCCCTTTCTTTTCCTTCCCTCCTCCTCCTCCTCCCCCCCCCTCTCTCTCTAAATATACCCTACCTTCCTTTCTCTTCCTTTTTCGTCCCTCCTCCTCCCCTCTCTCTCTCTCTCTCTCAAAATATACCTCCTTTCCCCTCCCACCGTATTCTTCCTTCCCCCCTTCCTCTCTCTCTCTCTCTCTCTCACTCTGCACACCTGTACGGCTTCCGGGAGGGGATTACTTAATTTCTACCTGCCCTCACAACAACAACACTACGCATCTTCATCCCTACTCATTAACGCTACCCTTTCTTAACACTCCATCCATCATCATCATCATCAACCACAATTACCACCACCATCAATACCATCACCACCACCACCATCATCATCCCTATCCTCCTCATTCACCACCACCACTTTCATCATCACCACCACCATCACCATCATCATCATCATCATCATCATCACCACCACCACCACCATCCCTATCCTCCTCCTCCACCACCACCACCACCACCACCATCATCATCATCATCCCTCATATACTCCCCTCACTCTCCATCCACCTCATTCTCAGTCTTCCTCTAATTCCTTCACTATCTCCTACATTCCTTCAACTTTTTCTTCAATCACTTTTTCTTCCGAACTCTCTCTCTCTCTCTCTCTCCTCTCTCTCTCTCTCTAAGGGTTAATCGACGCAGTTCTTCACAGGATTAGGTAGAGCTATATCTAAATTAAAGTGAGATGGCGTAGGTATTCCGGTTCGTTGCTTCAGTGGGTTAGTCTCTCTCTCTCTCTCTCTCTCTCTCTCCCTCTCATTCCTTCTGCAAAATCATTAGTTTCTTATTTAATTCTCGTATTTTTCCGTACCTTTTTAGCTTCTTAATTCTCTCTCTCTCTCTCTCTCAGTATTCAGTTAGGTATAATCCCTTGTGGTTGTGCTAATGAGGAGAATTGCAAGGATTATGAACAGGCTGCATTGTTCACACACACACACACACACACACACACACACACACACACACACACAAATTCTCTCTCCCTCTCTCTTTCCCTTCCCTTCGTCTTTATCCTTCCTGTCACTTTCCTCTCCCTTCTCCCTCTCCTCCTTCCCTTCTTTCCTTCCTTCCTATATATCCATCTTCCTCCCTTTCCCTCGTTCTTACCTACCTGCCAGTCCCTCCCTCCTCCCTACCTTCCTTCCTACCTACTCAAATATCTACCTACTTACCAACCCACCCTCCTTCCTCCTCTCCTACTACCTACCTACCAACCTACCCTCCTTCCTCCTCTCCTACTACCTACCTACCAACCTACCCTCCTTCCTCCTCTCCTACTACCTACCTACCTACTACCTACTTACCTACCTACCAACCCACCCTCCTTCCTCCTCTCCTACTACCTACCTACCAACCCATCCTCCTTCCTCCTCTCCTACTACCTACCTACCAACCTACCCTCCTTCCTCCTCTCCTACTACCTACCTACCTACTACCTACTTACCTACCTACCAACCCACCCTCCTTCCTCCTCTCCTACTACCTACCTACCAACCCACCCTCCTTCCTCCTCTCCTACTACCTACCTACCAACCCACCCTCCTTCCTCCTCTCCTACTACCTACCTACCAACCCACCCTCCTTCCTCCTCTCCTACTACCTACCTACCAACCCACCCTCCTTCCTCCTCTCCTACTACCTACCTACCAACCCACCCTCCTTCCTCCTCTCCTACTACCTACCTACCTACTACCTACTTACCTACCTACCAACCCACCCTCCTTCCTCCTCTCCTACTACCTACCTACCTACTACCTACTTACCTACCTACCAACGCACCCTCCTTCCTCTCCTACTGCCTACCTACCTACTACCTACTTACCTACCTACCAACCCTGCTTCCAATCTTCTCCCATCAGTCCCTCCAACCTTTCTTCCTTTCTTGCTACCTACTTGCCTACCTATCTACCTACCTACCTACCTACATGCCTACCTCTTCTCTCTTACTATTTCCTTCCCCACACAGATAAAATAAATAAATAAATAAATAAATTCTCCATGTTTCCATTTTTGTCTATTTAAAAAAAAATGGTATATTGGCAGTTCTGGGATATTTAAACTTTTCCAATAGAGAGAGAGAGAGAGAGAGAGAGAGAGAGAGAGAGAATTTAAGGGCCCTGAAGAGTTTGACTACTTGTGTGTGTGTGTGTGTGTGTGTGTGTGTGTGTGTGTGTGTGTGTGTGTGAGAGAGAGAGAGAGAGAGAGAGAGAGAGAGAGAGAGAGAGAGAGGGGGAACTAGGAAGAGAGAGTGAGCAAGGGAGAGGAGATAGGACAGGACAGGTCTGAAGTGGTCAATTGTAGCTCTCTCTCTCTCTCTCTCAATAATTCAGAACCCTAGCTCATCCCCTAAATAACTGAATAACATAATAAATATATAACTGAATAACAAAGTCTCTGACGTCATAACTGGGTAATTAAGAAGGTAAATGAATAACTGCATTACTTAACTGAATACTCAAACAACAAGTGTACGACTCATTGGGTGAATAATTGAACGGCAAAATAATAATAATAATAATGATAATAATAATAATAATAATAATGATTCCGTAGTAGTAGCAGCAGTAGTTAAGTAATAGTAATAGTAGTAGTAGTAGTAGTAGTAGTAGCAGTAGTAGTAGTAGTAGTAGTAGCAGCAGCATTACTAGCAGGCAGCAGAAATAACAATAACCATAATAATAATAATAATAATAATAATAATAATAATGACGGCGATGATCATAATAATAATAATAATAATAATAATAATACCGGTAATAATAATAGCAATAATAAAAAATAAATAATAATAATAATAATAATCAAAATCATCATCACCATCATAACACTAACTCCCACGCCCACCCCTCACCTGGCTGACGTCCTAATTAAGCACCTGACAGGATGACGGACTACCCAGAGACCGTCAGCCACTGGGATAATACAGAGCGTCAGCCTCATCAATTACCGCCTGACACGCTATTTAACGCAGTCTATTATTTATCTATCATTAAACACTGAGTCTATTATTTATCTATTACTTAAGTCTATTATTTATCTATTATTCAACACTGAAGCCTAATTATTTAACACTGAAGCCTATTATTTAACACTGAAGCCTATTATTTAGCACTGAAGCCTAATTATTTAACACTGAAGCCTAATTATTTAGCACTGAAGCCTAATTATTTAACACTGAAGCCTAATTATTTAACACTGAAGCCTATTATTTAACACTGAAGCCTATTATTTAACACTGAAGCCTAATTATTTAACACTGAAGCCTATTAACACTGAAGCCTATTATTTAACACTGAAGCCTAATTATTTAACACTGAAGCCTAATTATTTAACACTGAAGCCTATTAACACTGAAGCCTATTATTTAGCACTGAAGCCTAATTATTTAACACTGAAGCCTAATTATTTAACACTGAAGCCTATTATTTAACACTGAAGCCTATTATTTAACACTGAAGCCTATTATTCAACACTGAAGCCTATTATTTAACACTGAAGCCTAATTATTTAACACTGAAGCCTATTATTTAACACTGAAGCCTAATTATTTAACACTGAAGCCTATTATTCAACACTGAAGCCTATTATTTAACACTGAAGCCTAATTATTTAACACTCAATGGCCTTATGTTTATCAGTGTATAATTAGCCAGTCAATTACCAATCTATTATTACCCATTCATTACCCGGGTCTATTATTTCACCATCAATAACCTTAAACTCCCTAAAATCCTACTATTACCCCATCAATTCCCGTCTATCAGTCTGTTATTTACCCCTCAATAACTCAATCACCTTCAATTATCACTCAATCACCAATCTATTATCATCTAGTCAATACCCGTCTGTGTCTATTATTTAACACAATATCCGACTATTATTTATCACTGAATTATCTGTCTACAATTATAGATCCAATTCAAGGGCCAACTGAGAGAGAGAGAGAGAGAGAGAGAGAGAATCAGATAAGCACAAATCTAATCATATTTTCACTTTGTTCACCCGTTTGTTTTGACTCCATTATTCTTGCAGTCATACACACACACACACACACACACACACACACACACACACACACACACATACACATATACATGCATACTTCATACATACATACACAGAAATGCATATACACATACATACATACACATACACGTACACATACATACATACGGACATACATACACAAACATACATGAACACATACATATATATCATGCACATACATGCATACTACATACATAACACATACATACATACACGCATACTACATATATAACACATACCTGTACATACATATATACATACACACACATGTACATAAACACATACAAATTATATATACTCTGAGAAATATACCTAAAAACATTCCTCCCCCCCTCCCTCTCTTACTCCTATCTTCTTTTCATCGGACCTCTCTCTCTCTCTCTCTCTCTCTCTAACTTGATTGGCTGGGAGTCAACCAATGGTCTTTATCCTCTTAATTGCCTCTGTCTTATCTCTTTCTCTCTCTCTCTCTCTCTCTCTCTCTCTCTCTCTCTCTCTCTCTCTCACACACACACACACACACACACACACACACAATTACAAGAAGATTAATGCTGAGTATTTAAAATCAATCGCTTTGGAACAGATGCTACGAAGACTGCCGCGTGACGCAAGACGGGGCAAGGCAGCGTCAAGGAAGTTTAAATGGCGGAGGTAGAGAGCAACAAGAAATATCTGACGAGCTTGGAAACATATATATTCCAATCAAACCTTCATTAATTACTGACTCAAAATACTCTCTACACTTTCAAAAATATCTATACTTACTCACTGGTGGCCATAAATGATTATGAAGCTGCAGAATCGAAATAATTAACCAAGAAATTCAAACACTCACTGGACATTCAAACTTGATGTGCGGAACTGACAGGTGGAGGTGGACAGCATCCGTTGTATTCCTCCGCGTCTCAAACCACCTCGTCTAGTACCTACTTCTTCTCTATATATTTCATTCTTTGGTTTGTTTATAACCACTCTGTGATATATATTGCATCTATATTGATAACAGAAAGATGTAAACGTCATAAAGATGAATAATAAGAGGTAACATGCATATTACATCGCCGAGGCAAGGACGCCACAAGGCCTCGCAGGTAGGGTGCAAGACGGGCTAGTGAGGTGTTCTGCGGCCGGAGACGCTGCCCAGTACCCTCACAATTTCTTACCCTGTTATCTCTATCTATATCATCTAACTAACCCCACACTTGTTATTCACGTAATCTATATCGATATTTACAGGACACACGATATATAATTTACCAGTAATGCGTAAAATGCAAATAAATTCTAAGGGAAGGGAGGCTACGAAACATGTCTTTCTCCGCGAAGAAAAGTAGTTCCGGTGAGCCGATGCGGGGCGACCGTGACTTCAAGCTTTTAACCGTCAAGAGGAAACGTAGCACCGGGTCAGGTCTGATGCACTTCAAGACAGAATATTCAACGGAGTCCGGTGCCTCGTTTCCTCCTGACGGTCACATTCCCCGGGCTTGTGTGTGGGCGTCCTTACTAATACCCACTGAGCTCTGAGCGTGAGATACTTTCGCCAAATTTAAATCCCTGCACTCGTCGCCTCCACCATAGCACTGTAATACAACTGGAGTACTGTTCTTAGCTTGCTCTCCCTATCTCAATGCTGCTTCTACGTATACAGATGTATCTTAATACAAAAATATATAAAGATTATGATTTTCTTCTGCCAGCTCTAAGAATTATATGCCATACATTTTAGCTAAGAGTATAAATAAAACGCAATATGGTGCCACAATGCAGAACATACTTTTTTTCCTCTTTACGATCTCCGTAACCTAATGTCCGTTTAATTATGATATAGATAAAATTGAGCTCCATGGCAAGAGCACATACATGAAAATAATGTACACTTCGACATCATCAAGTATAAAAGCACATTATATACGGTAAAAAGAAAAAAAAAAAGGTCTCAGCTATCAACAGTACTACCTTCATACACAAAAACCTACTCTCATAATTATTCCTTACTGACTTTTACATACAATGAACCTAGCCAGCAGATCTCTTTAGTACCAATAGCTTCCTCTGTGATGGATTTATATGTCATGTACCCTAATAATGCACTAGCAATGTTATATCAGTTTTAGTAATTTGCGAATATGAATATCCTCAATGTAGGTGTCAAATATATGGGTGTTCAGATTAATTAATTCTCTATAATGTAATACCGTTTCGAGATGTGTAACAGCTGTGGAAATA
>NC_137015.1:40182404-40184904 GCF_032717465.1 Coenobita brevimanus | reverse complement strand
TTGCCCTTGCATTTCTCTCCTTTCTCTCTCCCCCCTCGTCCACGGCTTTCATCTCTCTCTCTCTCTCTCTCTCTCTCTCTCTCTCTCAATTAACCTTGTTTAGCTCTATGTTTTGGCCGTAAATTTAACTCTCTCTCTCTCTCTCTCTCTCTCTCTCTCTCTCTCTCTATTAATTTACTTTGTTTATCTACATGTTTTGGCCGTAAATTTGTTAATTCTCTCTCTCTCTCTCTCTCTCTCTCTCTCTCCAGTAAACACGCGTGCTGGGTGGAGAGAAGGATGTCTTTGTAAGGCTTAAGCCGCGTATCGCCAGGAGAGAGAGAGAGAGAGAGAGAGAGAGAGAGAGAGAGAGAGAGAGAGAGAGAGAGAGAATTGAGTCAGAAGGTTGAGATAGGAAGCAGTAAATAATAATAATAATAATAATTATTATTATAATTATAATAAAATGACCACATGGGGTCAGATGGGAGGATAAATTTCACTAGTAACCAAGGAGACTCATTGCTACCCCATAGGTGTGATAAAATTTCACGCAATCAAGACAAAATTTTCAAGTAGTATATGTTGTCCAGTTCTCTCATATGAATTAAAACAAAAAACAACAAAACGCCTTGAAGAAAATCCCAAGACAAATTTCCATGACAACCCCAAGACAAATTCCCAAAGGTGAATCCCAAAACAAAATCCCAGGGCAAAAAAAAAAAAAAAAAAAATCCAAGAAAAAATCCCAAGAAAGTATCCAAAGAAAAAATCCTGAGACAATATCCAAAAAAATCTGAAGACAAGAGGGATTTATATATTACACAGTACCATATAAAGTAATTACATTATATATATTCTTTACTATATAATTATAAGCATTTATATAAATAACATACATATGACACAAATATATATATATATGCAGACTGGACACATTCTTGGAAAAAAAACTTTCCTTTGAATGATATAAACTGAAAAAAGGTCTTTAATATAAACTCAAAAAAATATTTATGGTTTGTAAAGAGAAATTTATAATTGAGTATATACATATAATAATTTACCTGCTGATTACGGACTTTTCCTTTAGTGTTTTTTTATTTAATTCTCTCTCTCTCTATTTCTCGCATAGTTTTATAGTCTTTCCTTTCTTCAGTTTGGGTGTGATTCTCTCTCTCTCTCTCTCTCTCTCACCCTCATACCCTACCGCAGACGCAGCAATCTATCCCCGTTTTCTTTCTTACGGGGACACACGCCAATTTTCTTTCTGGCTACACAGAAAACGGGAGATGGCCCCTAACTTTTGCACTGTCCTCTAACTCTTTCTCTCTTTTGGTTTTATGTCACATCCAATTTTCTTTACTGCCAATTTGTGATGGATCTCTCTCTCTCTCTCTCTCTCTCTCTCTCTCTCTCTCTCTCTCTCTCTCAAAACTTTTACTTCAGTTTGGATATGGTTCAATCTTCGGTGGACTCTCTCTCTCTCTCTCTCTCTCTCTCTCTCTCTCTCTCTCTCTCACACACACACACACACACACACACACACACACACACACACACACACATTTCCCCCTCTTCTCTTTTTCCTTCCCTCATTGTTTCCCTCCTTCCCTCCCTTCTCTCTCTCTCTCTCTCTCTCTCTCTCTCTCTCTCTCCCCTCTCCCTTTCCTTTCATTGGTAAAATTTTTGTCCATTATTCTTATCATTTATTCTTCCCTCCCTTTCTCCTCCCCTTCCTTCCCCTCGTTGGTGTGTTTGTGAGCGAGGGGAGAGAGAGAGAGAGAGAGAGAGAGAGAGAGAGAGAGAGAGAGAGAGAGAGAGAGAGGCAGGAGGAGAAAGACATAGGTACATAATAGACAGACAGACACAGAAAGATAGATCGAGTGAGAGAGAGAGAGAGAGTGAGACAGTCGGTGAGGGGAATGAGAGGGAAGGGAGGGGAATATGGGAGTGAGGGGAGATGGGGAGTGAGCATGGGGAGAGATGGAATTGCAAAAACAGAGGAATATCGGAGAGAAAAATATTTAAAGGGAATAATATGAAAAGGGAGGGAGGAGGAGGCCGAGGATGAGATGGAGGGATGGGGTGAAGAGGTATATGAGAGAGGGGGTGTGTGAGTTGGGAGCAGGGCAGTGAAATGGCGGGGGACAGGGCGACTTGGAGGCGATTTGTTTGTGGCCACCCCAAACGGGATTGAGGCGTCTGGCAATAGATAGATAGACAGATAGAATATGAAAAGGATAGCACGGGGAATACCTCTCTACCTTCTTACTTTTATCTATCTATCTATCTATCTATCAGTCTATCTATTCCTCTATCTATCAACTTTCTATTCGTCTGACACTCAACTTATGCTATCTATCTCAGTCTCTAATCAATCTATGTATCTATTTCTGCCAATATCTATCCAGTCTATTCATGGATATTTTTATCTATCTACCTACCATCTTCTAATCTATCTATCTATCTACCTATCTTCTAATCCATCCATCTATCTATCTATCTACCTATCTTCACACCA
>NC_137015.1:40174904-40177404 GCF_032717465.1 Coenobita brevimanus | reverse complement strand
TGTGTGTGTGTGTGTGTGTGTGTGTGTGTGTGTGTGTGTGTGTGTGTGTGTGTGTGTGTGTGTGTGTGTGTGTGTGTGTGTGTGTGTGTGTGTGTGTGTGTGTAACAGAGACGTAGGCGGACAGATATGGGACAGGTAGATAGACAGAAAGACAGATAGATAAACTGACAGACAGACAGACACACAAAGAGAGAGAGAGAGAGAGAGAGAGAGAGAGAGAGTGAGAGAGGCAGACAGGTAGACAGCGTTAACCCCTATGGCTGGGCCTGATTACACTCAAACAGGTAAATCCCCCCACCTTACCTGACCATCACTTAATTAACCCTCTCCAGCCTAAACCCTTCCCTCAATTAATCTATTTTTCTATCTATTAAAGCCATCAGACGATTTTATTCTCGATAGATTTTTTCCAACAGGAATAGATAGTCTTAAAAATAATCAATACACACAGCAGAACATGATGCTAGTCACGAAGAAGTGCTACCGTATGTAAAGGATTCTGCCAGACGATTTTATTCAGCTGGGAGTGGGTTATAGGAGCCTCGATAAATAATAAAGGAAACTAAAAAGGTGTAATCCAGTACAATAAATGAAATAAAGTAACAAAACCAATAAATAGAAAAATAAATCGCTACAAATCAGGTGTTGAGGGACTAAGCCTCTATAAATCCTAAAATCCCTCCCTCAAGCTGTATAAAATCCCTCCCTAAGCTGTATAAAATTTCTCCCCTAAGCTGTATAAAATCCCTCTAATAAGCTGTATAAAATCCCCCCAGTAAGCTGCATATAATCCCTCTAGTAAGCTGTATAAAATCCCTCCAGTAAGCTGTATAAAATCCCTCCCTAAGCTGTATAAAATCGCCTGGGATTATCAAAGTACAGTAATCCCTCTAGTAACAAGCCTATGCTGAAGGAAATCGTCTGTCAGTAATAAAAGCCACATAATTCCACGTTCAAAGTCTCTCCTCAGCTTAATAAAATCGTCTGATAGTTGAAAGGTAAAATAATCCCTCCAGTTCTCTCCTCAATGCTGAATAAAATCGTCTGGAGGTGGCAAGTAATGATATTCATTATAGTTCAGTCTCTTCCACCCTGAATAAAATCGTCTAGACTCTAGAATATGCAAGAGTACAATATTCCCTCTAGTATCGTCTCCTAAGATTACGAAAATCGTCGGTGATGGCATACACAATATTCCCTCCACTTTAGTCTCCTACAACCTAAGTAAAATCGTCTGGAATCAATAGGAGTACAATAATCCCTCCAGTATCGTCTTCTAAGATTACCAAAATCGTCTAGAATTAACATCAAAAGATAATCCCTCCAGCCCAGTCTCTTCCATGCTGAATAAAATCGTCTAGAATATGCAGGAGTACAATAATCCCTCCAGTATCGTCTTCCAAGATTACTACAACCGTCTGGAATTAACATCAGTAGCTATTCCTTCCAGTCCAGCCTCCTCCGAGCTTAAATCGTCTGGTTGTTAATAAATCGTCTGCTATGAGCCAGGTGACCCCTTGGCTTACAGGTAATTAGGTTAGCAGGTACGGATGTTAATTAGTTGGATCTACCTGATTACCTTAAGAGGCTTATTAATGACTCTCTCTCTCTCTCTCTCTCTCTCTCTCTCCCTCCCTCTCTCTCTCTCCCTCCCTCTCTCTCTCTCTCTCTCTCTCTCTCTCTCTCTAATGAAGCACTTAATTTTATCGCATTTAAAATTATATTATTCTTATTATCCTTAGTCTTCTTCTTCTTCTTATTATTATTATTATTATTATTACTCTTACTATGATTATTATTATCATTATTATTATTATTATTATTACTGCAGCACTTGATGGTGTTGCTCTTGGCAGGAAATTAAGATAGCTTTAATTTATGGCCTATTTTTAATGAGAGAGAGAGAGAGAGAGAGAGAGAATCTTAAAATCTAATATGGAATCACAACAAAGACTCCATTGTACACTGCCATTTGCGTTGAGAGAGAGAGAGAGAGAAAAGAGAGAGGGAGAGAGAGAAAAAACAGAGAGGGAGAGAGAGAGAGAAAAGAGAGAGGGAGAGTGAGAGAGAGAATGGGGGAGAGAGAAAGGGATTAAAGAGAGATGGAGACAGAAGGGAGGGAGAGGGAGATATGAAGCAAAAGGTGTGTGTGTGTGTGTGTGTGTGTGTGTGTGTGTGTGTGTGTGTGTGTGTGTGTGTGTGTGTGTGTGTGTGTGTGTGTGTGAGAGAGAGAGAGAGAGAGAGAGAGAGAGAGAGAATGAATGAATAATGGAGACAGGGAAGAGACAAGAGAATGGATGGAGGGTCTGGAGGAGGAGGAGGAGGAGGAGGGAAGTAAGAAAGAAAACAAGGCCGAAAAGGAGGGAGAGAAGGAAGGAAGGATGGAAGGAAGGAAGGAAGAGATAGAAAGAAGAGGAGGAAGAAGGAAGTGAAAGAAGGAAAGGGAGATGGAAGACGATATGGCAAGAAAATAAAGAAGGAAGGAAGGGAAGGAAGGGAA
>NC_137015.1:40169904-40172404 GCF_032717465.1 Coenobita brevimanus | reverse complement strand
AGAAAGTTGGGACAGAAGTGGAAAAGAAATGAGTAATAGATTAAATTAGATAGATAAATAGGAATAGACAGAATACGAGAATATGGGTGGAAGGATGATGGATAGATAGACAGATATAGGCAAAAAACAGGATACAGAGATAGACAGATAGATAGATATATGGATAGAAAGATAGACATATAGATAGATAGATAGAAAAAGAAAAAGTGGGGAAGGATGATGGATAGACCGATAGAAGACAGAGATGAAGGAAGAAGAGACGGAAAAAGAGAAGGAAAGAAGGAAGGAAGGAAGGAGGGAAGAACTAAGGTATATGTAAGAATGAATTTGGAGGAAGGAAAGGAATGGATAAAATGGGAGAGAGAGAGAGAGAGAGAGTTACATAGAGTTACATAGATACACAGACCACACAGACCTTACGGTCCCTACGAGGTGGTCCGGCCTTAATCCTAATATAGTGCATAGGAGCAGGAGAAAAGGATAGCACAGCAGAGAGAGAGAGAGAGAGAGAGAGAGAGAGAGAGAGTTACAACAGAATAACGAGGGAAATGAAGAAAAAAAAAATTCTCTCTCTCTTTCTCTCTCTCTCTCCATGCAATAAGAATGGATAGTGACTGAGTGAGTGCTTTGACTGTGTGTGTGTGTGTGTGTGTGTGTGTGTGTGTGTGTGTGTGTGTGTGTGTGTGTGTGTGTGTGTGTGTGTGTGTGAGAGAGAGAGAGAGAGAGAGAGAGAGAGAGAGAGAGAGAGAGTTACAACAGAATAACGAGGGAAATGAAAAAAAAACTTTTTTTTTTTTCTCTCTCTCTCTCTCCAAGCAATAAGAATGGATAGTGACTGAGTGAGTGCTTTGACTGTGTGTGTGCGTGTGTGTGTGTGTGTGTGTGTGTGTGTGAGAGAGAGAGAGAGAGAGAGAGAGAGAGAGAGAGAGAGAGAGAGAGTCCCACAAGAAGAAATTTAATCTACCAATGTCAACATCAGATGTGAGGAAGGATGAGGAGGAGGGAGGAGGAGGGAGGGAGGAAAGGTGAGAGGGTTGGAGGAAGAATAAAAGGAGGAAAGAAGGAAGGACAGGAGGAAGGAGAGAAAGGAAGACCAGACTGAATGGAGGGAGGATGGAAGGAGGAAGTGAAGGAGGGAAGGAAGGAAGGAAGAAATGAAAGGAGGGAGAGAAGAGAGAGAGAGAGAGAGAGAAATTGGCAATGCACTCTATCCGCCGTTCTATTATTCTCTCTAACTCGCTCCCTTTCACTCAATTCAACACCATTTAACTTCCCTCTTGCTGTTTGCTCTCTCTATCTCTCTCTCTCTCTCACACACACACACACACACACACACACACACACACACACACACACACTAATCCTGCGGTCATACCTTCTTCCTTTTAATCTCTCTCACTCTCTCTCGTCCGCACTCTCAAACTATTTACCATATCCATCCGACTTTCTACGAACCCAAGGCTTTTCTCTCTCTCTCTCTCTCTCTGATTGCTGTAAAGACTAATTAGTGGAACGATACTGAACTGGGCGTGTGTGTGTGTGTGTGTGTGTGTGTGTGTGTGTGTGTGTGTGTGTGTGTGTGTGTGTGTGTGTGTGTGTGTGTGTGTGAGAGAGAGAGAGAGAGAGAAACACATCCGACCATAATAAAACCCAATTAAGTAAGAAGACTACCTTAAAGACAACAACATCTTAGAAGAAAGTAGTAAGACAATTTTAAGACATTATTTTCTTAAAGTCCAGTGAGAGATTTTATTCCAAACTGATGCCCATAACTTTAAAAAATGCGTAAATAAATAAATAAATAAATAAAATAAATAAAAAGACTGAAGAATAAAGACAAACTACATAAAAATGAAAAAAAAAAATACATACAAATACAAATAAACAAAAAATAAAGAAAATACATAAATAAAAAAATAAAAATAAAACAAATAAAGAAAAAATACAGAAAATACAAAATAAAAAATGAAATAAGTGAAATAGACAAAAAATATATGAAAAAATAAATGATAAATAAACCAAAAATAAAAAAATTAAAAACAAATTAAGTAAAATAAATGAAAAAATACATAAAATAAATGAAATAATAAAGAAAAATAATAAATAAATAAAGCCTACCCCCTAGAGAAAGACAAGGGCCTAAGGGAGGGAAATTCTCTCTCTCTCTCTCTCTCTCTCTCTCTTGCACAAATAAATCCCCCCTACTAACCTTTCGCACTTCGCCATGTTTTTTCTCCCCCTGTCAAACACACACACACACACACACACACACACACACACACACTTCCAATTCCCCCTTCGCTCTCTCTCTCTCTCTCTCTCTCTCTCTCTCTCTCTCTCAGAACAATCATTAGTTAATTGCTTGCTCTAAGTGACTGCTCTTGACAGCCTCTGATTATTCTCGTCTTTTGTATTTATTCAGCCTCTCTCTCTCTCTCTCTCTCTCTCTCTCTCTCTCTCTCTCTCTCTCTCTCCACACTTGAAACTTCCCTTCTCGACA
>NC_137015.1:40162404-40164904 GCF_032717465.1 Coenobita brevimanus | reverse complement strand
TTCTCGGCGTTTGTCTCTCTCTCTCTCTCTCTCTCTCTCTCTCTCTCTCTCTCTCTCTCTCTCTCGCATTATTATTATTATTATTATTATTATTATTATTATTACTATTACTACCGTACCGCATTTAATCTGTGTAATAAACTCCTTCCTTGTGCGTCTTCCCCAGTCCGTCGGACAGCAGCACACACACACACACACACACACACACACACACACACACAGACACACACACACACACACACTCCACTGAAAACATGATAGACTTTTTTTTCTATTAATCAAGATACCAATGTAATTATGGTACATGTTTTAATTGCCGTGCATTGATGAGGTAATTAGGTCTTGGGGTGACTGGTTAATGGGTAATCCGACTCATTAGCTAGTTAGGGGATTAGTTGGAGACTGGGAGGATTAGTTGATGAGAGATTTGTTTTATTGGTGACTAGTGATGATGATGATGATGATGATGATGATGAGGAGGAGGAGGAGGAGGAAGAAGAGGGTCATTATTTTTATTATTATGATCATCACTGTTATCATTATCGTTGTGATTCTTGTCGTCGTCGTAACAGTAGTAGTAACAATAATAATAATGATGATGATGATGATAATAATAATAATAATAATAATAATAATAATGTGTTAATAATGGGACTGTCATCTTTTCATCACAACCACCACCACCATCATCACGCTCATCATCATCACACACTAGCCCCACCACTACCATCATCATCATCACCATTCTCACCATCATCATCATTCTCACTGTCATCATCACCATCCTCACTACCATCATCATCATCATCAATCGCTACCCTAACCACCAGCCTCCCGTCGTCATGGCAACCAGGTATACGATGAGTTAGAGGCTTCAAATGAGGCTTCTTTGATCTCTTTACCGACGTGACTCACCTGGTTTACGTCTCACCTCTCTCTCTCTCTCTCTCTCTGCTCGTAATACCTCTCCCTTCACTCTCTTCCCTCCCCCCCCTTTCTCTTCCTCCCCTGCCCCCTCCCCCTCCCTCCGTTGCACAAGTTGCAGGATAATTGCCATCGTAGTGGTTGGTGGAGAGGTCAGGCTGTTTACTCGTCCCGCTAGTGTTCTCTCTCTCTCTCTCTCTCTCTCTCTCTCTCTCTAGCACTTTCTCAACACCTATACCCTTTTCACCTTAACTTGGCCCGGATTTTCGTCCTTTTGCAGCTTATTATCACGTAGCTCAGTGGAAAACGAAAAAGACAATATTACAGCTCTACATCTTTTCCCATAGCACTTCTTCGTGACTAGCATCATCTTCTACTATTAATCTATGGCATCCTTCCTACTGCGCTTCTTCGTGACCAGCATCATATTCTACTATTAATCTATGGCATCCTTCCTACTGCGCTTCTTCGTGACTAGCATCATATTCTACTATTAATCTACTGCTACAACTCGCCATTTTAAGATGATGATGATGGCAATTTCAGACTAAGTTCAAGAGTGGAAGGAGTTAAGACAGCGTTGATGCGGGACCATACGGGCTGGAAGATGGGGTGTCGCGAAAAATCTACGGGAACGAAACACCTTGCATCCGAAAAACATTAGGGTGTGACTGACTGACTAGGCCGCTCGAAGAGATGCTCCCACCCCTAAAAACACGTCATCGGGCTGAAGGGGGTACTACGAGAGGACATGGATTTAGGTGGACGAAGACGCTGATTTGAAAGAGAGGGAAAATTTTACGGAAAGGTAGGGAATGTGTTGGATGGATTTGAAAGCAAGGCCTCTCTCTCTCTCTCTCTCTCTCTCTCTCTCTTCACCAACTGACTCAAACTCTTGCTTTTTTTCACCCTAACTTCATACAACTCTCTCTCTCTCTCTCTCTCTCTCTCTCTCTCTCTCTCTCTCTCTCTCTCTCTCTCTCACAGCATCCAGGTTAACAGGCTGAACAATATACCCAAATGTAGTCACACAAAGCCCTCATGTATGTATTCACACACGCACACACGCACGTACACGCACATGAAATAATTGACACTGACACAAGCGCTCTCTCTCTCTCTCTCTCTCTCTCTCTCTCTCTCTCTCTCTCACACACACACACACACACACACACACACACACACACACACACACACGAGCATAATACGTGTACATGAATCAGTGTGTACGTATCCCAAGCACATTTATACTGGTTGATCATTCCTGTTTTATCGTCATTGTATTTTTTTCTTTTTTTACGGACGAGATATTTATTTATTTATTTATTTAGTGGGGGGAGTGCCTGCAGTGAAAAAAAAATAAAAATAATGAAGGATTTTCCATTATTCGTTCCAATCCAAAAAAGTCTGCCCCTCCCCCCCCAAAAAAAAAAAAAAGCTACGCAGGAAGAATTACGTGAGAAAAAACGTCCTGAGACTGAGGGGGTGAAGGGCAGGATGGTTTGGGAATTTCCTACGTCGATCAAGCCTACGGACAATGCAACCCACATTTCACTATCTCCACTGCTCTCTCACT
>NC_137015.1:40149904-40159904 GCF_032717465.1 Coenobita brevimanus | reverse complement strand
GGGTAAAACTGTTCTGGTAAAAGTGAACTAACTCTAATTCCTTCACACTCGCTTTAATTAGCCCTTACGGCACGTCACTTCAATTCGCTCACTTCCTTTCACACGCTCTCTCTCACTCTTTTCACTCACTTTCTACAGAGCCTCTCTCTCTCTCTCTCTCTCTCTCTCTCTCACACACACACACACACACACACACACACACTTTTCCTCTTGCACAATCACCAAGCCCATGTCTATCTACGATGTCATACAGATACCACAGATAGATAGATAGAGATAGATAGATACAGACACTGCTACAGAGAGAGAGAGAGAGAGAGAGAGAGAGAGAGAGAGAGAGACTAATGAGCAGTGTGATTGAGGTGAGGGGTAAACACACTCATTTGTCAAGATAGGGGACAGTCAAAGGGGAGAGAGGGAGGGATGGAGGGAGAGAGGGGGAGGGAGGGAAGGACGGAGGGATGGGAGGGAATGAGGAGGAATGGTGAGGGGGAGGGAGGGAAGGACGGAGGGATGGGAGGGAATGAGGAGGAATGGTGAGGGGGAGGGAGGGAAGGACGGAGGGATGGGAGGAAATTAGGAGGAATGGTGAAGGGGAAGGAGGATGGTAAAAGGGGGGAGGAAATGAGGAAGGGAGGAAGAAAGGAGGGATGGAGGGAGGGAGAGAGGGAGGGAAGAACGGCGAGATGCGAAGGAAGGAGGAGGAAAGGTGAGGGGGAAGGAGGAAGGTAAGAGTTCAAAGTTCAAATACTTTATTTCCATAAAATATGGTTATTCTTACAAATCGGTATACAAAGTCACAGACAAAAATAGTCATGTCATATTTGATACATGATAATATCAACAACAAATCACTTAAAATTAACTCCCTAAGTTTAGATTTGGAAACATGTATGCTTCCGGAATGAGTGATATCAGTAGGTAAATTATTCCACAGTTTGGGTCCTAGTATGGTGATGGCTCTGGCACCAGAGTTTGCTCTGACTCTAGGCACATAAAGGTTATTTCGCTGTCTTGTTGTACTGGCTGTGTTTTCAGTGACAGTGGACAACTTTAGATACCACTCCGGATAAAAACCATTGACAGCCATATAAACAGTGGTACATCTGTCAAAAATATGTTTATCTTTAATCTTTAACCACTTTAATTCCTTTATGATGGGGGTTGCATGGTCATACTTTCTTGCTCCCCCGATAGCTATTTTAGCTGCAAAATTTTGTAATTTCTGAACTTGGTGAAGTAAGGTATCATTTGTCGTACCCCATATACCTATACAGTAATTTATTATGCTAAGAGCTAGAGACTGTACAACAATTTTTCGAGTTGACTTATCAAAGTTTTCACATATTTGATTTATGAACATAAGTGTTCCCATGACTTTCTTATTTAATTCAATAATATGCACATCAAAAAGCATATATCTGTCGATGTAGACACCTAGATTTTTTACACTAGCGCTCGGGTAAATGTGCTCACCAGAACAATTTATGACAGTGTTAGGAGGAATATGTGATAGAAATCGTCTATTACCTATGAAGATACATTGTGTTTTTCTTGAATTTAGCATAAGTCCATTTCTAAGAAAATAATGTTTTGCAATCCGTAAGGTTCCTTCTGTTTTGGAGATAAGAGCCTCGAGATTATTTATAGTGTCAGCATGGAGAAATTGGGTATCATCAGCATATTGCACCAAAGAACATCCATTTATACTCTCAGCAAGGTCATTAACATAGATGGTAAACAAGACAGGACCAAGGATTGAGCCTTGAGGGACCCCGTAAGCTACATTCAATTTATCAGATATAGTGTTGCTCAGGCGGACAGATTGAGTCCTATTTTCTAGGTAACTTTTGAACCAGAAGCAGTCAATATTAAGCTTAGCACATTTACTTAAAAGAATGTCGTGACTAATACTATCAAAAGCTTTGGAGAGGTCACACAAGATTAACAGTGTAACTTGCTTAGAGTCCATGTTATTATATATTTTATCTGTTATGACAGTAAGAGCGGTCTCGGTGGATAATCTAGGACGAAATCCATGTTGGGTATTAGACAGTGATTTGTTAGATTCCAAGAAGTGTATGAGTTGATTGGTAACAACCTTTTCGAGTATTTTAGAGACAATGGGCAATAGTGAGATTGGTCTGTAATTGCTTACATCATTTACATCACCACTTTTATAGAGAGGAAGTACCAATGCATGTTTCCAGGCTGTAGGAAAAATGCCTGTTGCGACAGAAGTATTGATAATACAGGTTAAGTAAAAAGCTATAACACAGAGTGCGTCCTTAACAAATCTCAATGAAATGCCATCCGAGCCCACAGAACGAGTCTCATTTAAGCCTTTTATCGTAAGAATGATAGTGTCGGTATCTACAGGATGAGGTCTAAAAAGATTACATTCACTTGAGATTATATTTGGAGAATTGATAGAACCTGACACGTTTTCACCATGGAGGACTTCTTGTGTTCGTTCATTCGTCTTCTTACCGACATTTGCAAAATGATAATTGAATTCGTCAGCTTTATTTTTATTATCACATTTGTAACCGTCCGAGTTACTTTTACAGTTTGGGATAATTTCTCTTATTATTTTCCACGTCGCTGAAGTGCTTCCTCTGCTATTACATAACCGACTGCGATAGTAGTCTGCTTTCCCCTCTGTAATGAGAGCTTTAACAAGCTTCTTTTCTTGTTTATATTGTTCGTAGAGAGCTATATTACGTCGATCAGATTTAAGTTTTTTATGAGTATCAGTTCTAACGCTCATAGCTTGCCGTATACAATCGTTCATCCATGGTGCTAACGGTCTTTTAATCTCCTTAGTTACAAAAGGAGCACAGGCATTTAAACAATTAACAAAAGTATCAGCAAAAATATTCACTTGTGTGTTTACATCATCAGTTTTCAAAATCTTATCAAAATCGTCTGTGCTCTGTAGAAGCCTAAGACAAAAGTCGTCTTTGTGGTAGTTCCCAAGGTGACGAAAAGTTCGAACAACGGGCGGTCTCGTAGGTTTACTAATATCTACTGAGATGCTAATAAGATCATGATCTGCAATTACTTGGGGAATAACATCATAACTGTTTATGACACCAGGTTTGTTAGTGATTACAAGATCCAGAAATGTTGCAGACGTAGGTGTGACTCTAGTAGGTTTATCTATTATCTGAGTTAATTTATTATTCTTTAAGATCTTTTTAAGTTTGTTATCATTAGCAAATTGATTATCATTGAAGTCACCAAGAACAAAAAATGTTTTATTTCGCATACAAATTGATCTAAATGTATCCTGTATATAATCAAAAGTGGCAACTGGAGCTTTAGGGTGTCGGTACATGCATCCGACAATAATGGCTGGCAATTTGCGACACTGTACCGTTACCCAGACATCTTCAATGCCTGGTTGCTTAGGGACATTTAATTCTATGACATTGGCTGATAAGACATCCTTGATATAAATGCATACGCCACCTCCACGGCCACTGTCACATCGTAATATCTTATACTCTGGTATATTAACAAAATCACTCGGGGTAATGGGAACAAGCCATGATTCACTAACACATAGGATGTCAATATTTCTGTCTTTCAATAACAATATTATTTCATCCAAATTACACTGTAATGATCGAGCATTAATATGTTCAATAGTTAAAAAATATCCTTTAGTGTTTACATCGGCAAGTGCTTCTTCGCCAGCCCCCTATGTGCTATAGTACCGACATAGGCGACTCTTATGTCCCAGACGTTGACAATTGCCACACTGAAGTTTGTGATCAAACCTACAGTTTACCTGCACATGATTGAATTCTCCACAGTTATAGCACCCCACCTTCTTGCTTCTATAGAAATCAGGAAGTTCAGTCTCAGACTGATTTCTAGAAGCAGCGTACCAATTCCTTTCGTTTCGTTCATGTTGCGTGTCATCATACTGTGTCTCACGAACCTCAGACATTACATATGGTGTGTGGTTGTAAGAGGGAACGAAGAAAAAAATACTGACCCGATGGATAGATGGATGGATGGATGGACGGATGGATGGATGGATGGATGGACGGATGGATGGATGGACAGATGGATGGATGGATGGACGGATGGATGGATGGATAGATGGATGGATGGATGGACAGATGGATGGATGGATGGATGGATGGATGGATGGATGGATGGATGGACGGATGGATGGATGGATAGATGGATGGATGGAGGGAGGGAGGGGGGGAGGGAAAGACAAAAGGAAAAATGAGTAGAAAGGAAAGAGGGAGAAGGGATGGAAAATAGGGAGGAGACATACGGAATGAAGAAAAAGAATGAAAGACAGAAGAAGAAAACAAGAAAAGAAACAGAATGAACAAACGGGAAGGTAGATGGGAAGACTGGAAGATGAAGGAAGAAAGGAGAGATAGATGAAAGGAGGAAAGAAGGGGAAGGGAGGAAAGAATGCAGGAAGGATGAGGAGAAGGAAGGAAAACTGGAGAGAACGGATTGGTGGAAATAAGGAATAAGACGAAAAGGTAAGAGAGGGAAAGTGAAGAAAACAATAAACAATCAAGGAAGGAAGGAAGGAAGGAAGGCAGGAAGGCAGGAAGAAAAAGAAAGGAAGGAAGGCAGAGGGAGGGAAGGGATGAAGGATGAAAGAAAGGAAGAAACGGAAGGAAGAAAAGTATGGAACAAAAAAGGATGGATGCATGGATGGATGGATGGATGGATGGATGGACGGAAGAAGGGATAAAAAGACGAAGGAATGAAACAAAGAAAAAGAGAGATAAGGAGGAAACGATGGATGGAAGGACGGGAGGGAGGGACGGAAGAACGAAAAGATGAAAGATAGGAGGAAGGAAGGAAGGAAGGAAGGACAAAAAGACGAAAAACAGAAGGAAGGATGGGATAACAGGAAGGAAGGAAGGAAGGAAGGGATAATAGTGGATGGAAGAGAGGAAGGAAGGAGGAAAGGAAGAGATAACAGAGGAAGGAAGGAAGGAAGGAAAGAAGGAAGGAAGAAGTGAAGGAGTGAGGGAGCGAAGGACGTAAGAGGATAACTGCACTGGGTAACTAACCGATAAAATCCTTCGTCCACTTTAAACCTGATGATGCCGTTGGTGGCTTCCTAACACCTGTATTTTAGCGATTTAACACGCTTATTACACCCTGATACTTCTGTGTTAAGTATATGTGTGTGTGTGTGTGTGTGTGTGTGTGTGTGTGTGTGTGTGTGTGTGTGTGTGTGTGTGTGTGTGTGTGTGTGAGAGAGAGAGAGAGAGAGATTTAATCAGTACTCACCACCTCCCCAGCCAATCAGGACACTAGCCTTACCTGTGGGAGAAAAGGTGAGATTAATTAACACAGGTAAAGGTAAACTGTCCAGGTGAGAATAAATTTTATAAACAGGTAATCTTGGAAAACCTTAATTGGTGCCAAAATCTTTACATGGCGTCTTCTATACCTCTTTCACCTTAACCTGGCCCAAATTTTCGTCCTCTAGCAGCTTATTTGATGTTGCTCAATGATAAAGCGACAATACTATGGCTCTATATCCTTTCCATAACACTTCTTCGTGACTAGCATCATATTACACTTCTTTCACCTTAACTAGGTCCAAATTTTCGTCCTCTAGCAGCTTATTTGATGTTGCTCAGTGATAAAACGATAATACTACGGCCCTACATCCTTTCCATAGCACTTCTTCGTGACTAGCATCATATATTATTAATCTACTGCACCATCCCAGCATTCAATATGGAGAAGGCAATTTTAGACTTCATTAGAATTTTTATAAAGCATAATCACCCAAATGTACAAATAAGGGAGTAATTTCATCCTAAGCAAGTTGTGCAATAGTGCATACGAATGTGATGCAATTGATAAAGGTTGCAATTTATTTATTACGACAGGTGTCTGGCAATATACTCGTGGAAAAAAAAATCCATTCTTGCTAAATACAGGTAAGATGTAAATAAATATAGATAAAAAAATAAATAAACGATGCGAGAGTAATAATTCTGTCTCGTTAAATGAAGACGATATGCAATAAATAAAATATATATAAACAATGCAAGACTGGATTTTATTCTTTCTTATCAAATTACGGTAAGATGCAAATAAATAAATAAATAAAACCAAGTGAATAATGAATAAATGATACAAGGTTGGCGACAGTTCTTTCTTGTTTAATGGAGGTTAAATGCAAAAAAGAAACATAAATATTTAAATAAATAAATAAATAAATAAATGACGCAAGTGATGATAATTCTTTCTTGTTAAATGAAGATTAGTTGCAAAAATATTAGCCAATGCAACAATGCTTCATCTCGCCATCTTTCAAGGAAGTACAATATCAACCAGCGTCTTATCACGGTGTGCAAGACGCAATGCTTCCCCTTGTGACTGACGGCCCTGATATTAAAGCCCATATTCTCCCTAACATCTTTCCCTAAGCGATTTATTTTGCTTATTACACCTATCTGTCCTATTCTGCTACACAAATCCTTCAAACATCTCCATACTCTGCATAAATAACATACATAAGGTGCTTGCTCCCTAACACCTTTTCCCGAGTGATTTATTTTACTTATTGCCCCTTACTGTCCTACTGTTATTTAAATCATACTTGGAGATCTAATGAAAAAAATATAAGCTAGAATATACGAATTTTTATAGAATTCATGTGGAAAATTGAATATATACTAAAAAATACATATATCATTCACACTCACATACGATACTGGTTGTCATAATTAATACGGTAATGATAGTGTTATAAGTGTGTTCATATTTACTTCCTTGATAATTATACTTCCATCTATTTTGTAAGTAGTGTGTAACTGTACCATACTGTAATACTGTAGGTTTTAATATAGTACCATTCTGCCGTATAATCCCTCTACTGTATTACTGTACGCGTTAATACAGTACCCCTCTACTGTATTACTGTAGGTTTTAATACAGCACCATTCTACTGTATACTCCTCCTAACTTACTGCATTACTGTAGGTTTTAATACAGTACCATTCTACCAGTCTACTGTATATTCCCCTTACTGTATTACTGTAGAGTTAATACAGTACCCTACCACTGTATATTCCCCCTATTGTATTACTGTAGGTTTTAATACAGCACCATTCTGCTGTATATTCCCCCTACTGTATTACGGTACGTGTTAATACAGTACCATTCTACTGTACTTTCCGGGCTTACCCTCTATTGTATTGCTGTTGGTTAATATAGTACCCTTCTACCGCATATTCCCCCTACTGTATTACGGTACGTGTTAATACAATACCTTTCTACTGTATATTCCGTGTACTGTATTACTGTAGGAGTTAGTACAGTAAAATTCTGCTGTATCTTCCCTGCCTCAGTCCTTAGGGTACGGGGCGATAAGAAAAGGAAGAAGGTACGTGATATGGAGTTTAAATTTTCGAGTTACGTGGCGGGGTATTCAAATCACGTAACTCGTTTCCCAAATAATTCCTTGCATAATTCACGTCCACATAACTCTCCGTCTGCTCCACGTCTTCAAGGATAAACTTCGATGATAATTAAGGCGATGGAAGCAGGGGATTAGGAAAAATAAAGGGATAATCCAGGAAAAACTCACAAACACAAACCACCATCACACGCCACATACACATAAACAAACCGCCAAAACGTCGACATGTTCCCCCCAACTCTATAATCGTAATTCCTTCACAAAACCCTTAAAAAGACATCACACAAAATTATGTTTATTATAGAGGAAGCAAGAAAAATATATATTCAGCCATTTTGAACGGGAATAAAAATGTCTTAGGTGTTACTTTTCCTGCCGAAGTTTGGGGAGGTGGGCGTGAGGGACGTGAGAGTTAGGGCTTGCGTAACCGGACCCTAATTGTACCCGTGTTTGAGGTTTTTCACTAATTCATCGCATTTAACTCATTTTTCACGAATTATTCATGAACTATACTCTCTTCACTTTAATTAGGGATAAAATTACCATCCCTCCATCTTCAATTCTGAACTGTGGCAAGAGGTTAATGCCAAAACTGCGCTAGTCACGAAGCAGTGCTATGGAGAGGATGTACAGCCGCAATGTTGTCTTTCTCCACTGAGCTACATGAAATAAGCAACAATAGGACGAAAATCTAGGCCAAGTTACGGTGAAATGAGTATAGAAATGATTACTGTGGCGAACTGAAGTAGCCTGATTAATATTCTCTCTCTCTCTCTCTCTCTCTCTCTCTCTCTCTCTCTCTCTCTCTCCGTGACTAGTATCATATTCTGCTGTTAATACATACTATTATAATGCGGCTCTATATCATTTCCATTGCACTGCTTCGTGACTAGCATCATCTGGTAAGGAAGGAAAGAAGGAAGAAGGATGGAAAGGCTCTACAGAAAATGCACTTCTTGAAGGAAAGGATGGACTAGGAGGGAAGGAGGGAGGGAGGAAGAAGGCTCCCTATGAAGGACTTCCTCGTGAACTGAAGGACCATCTTCTAGTGCTCATATACTGCTCAGAAGGATGAATGAAGAAAATGAAGGAAGAAAGGAAGGAAGGAGGGAAGAAGGAATGATGAAGGGAATGAAAAAGGATGAATGAATGAAGGAAGGAAGGAGGAAAGAAGGATGAAGGGAATGAAAATGAAGGAAGGAAAGATGGAGGGAAGAAAGAAGGGAATGAAGAAAATGAAGGAAGGAAAGATGGAAGGAAGAAAGAAGGGAATGAAGAAAATGAAGGAGGAAGAAAGGAAGGAGGGAGGGAAGGATGAAGGGAATGAAGACAAGGAAGGAAGGAAGGAGGGAGGGAGGGAAGGATGAAGGGAATGAAGAAAATGAGGAAGGAAGGAAGGAAAGAAGGAAGGAGGGAGGGAGGGAAGGAAGGAAGGAAAGAAGGAAGGAAGGTAAGAGGATAGGCGAATGGGTAATGAATCAGAAAATAGGTGTGAGATGGGAGGAATTGGAGAGGGAGAGGGAAGGGAAGGAGAGAGAGAGAGAGAGAGAGAGAGAGAGAGAGAGAGAGAGAGAGAGAGACAGAGACAGAGACAGAGACAGAGAGAGACAGAGACAGACAGACAGACAGAGTAAAGGGTACAGAGAAATTGATAAAACACGGAATGAAAAATAAAAATAACAAGAGAAAATGGGAATTGAAGGTAAACTGAAAAGAAATAACTGAGAAGAGAAAAACAATACAGGTTAGGGAGGGAGGGAGGAAAGGGAGGTAGAGAGGGAGAGAAGGAGGGAAGGAAGGAAGAGAAGGGAAGGGAAGGGAGGAGGAAGGAAACATGAAAAATGAAGGAAGAAGGAAGGAAGGAAAGATTCAAGGAGAGGAGGCAGGATGGGGAAGGAAGTATAGAAGGAAGGAAGGAAAGGAGGGAAGTATAGACGGAAGGAAAGAGGGAAGGATGACACGAAGGAAGCAGAGAAAAGAAGAGGATGAAGGAAAGGGAGGACTGAAGGAAGAAGGAAATGAATGAAGGAAGGAAGGAGATAGGAACAAAGGAAGAAAAGTGAGGAAAGAAAAAGGTGAGAGAGAGAGAGAGAGGAGATTAAAGCCACAAAGGTGAGAAAATGAGAGAGAGAGAGAGAGAGAGAGAGGGTTAGGGGGCATAGGGTTAAGGTGAGAGCCAAACACAATCATTAATTAGGCTAGACAGGTGTGTGTGTGTGTGTGTGTGTGTGTGTGTGTGTGTGTGTGAGAGAGAGAGGGGGGAAGCCTAAAGAATTCATTTTTCTTGTGTCACTTTGTCCATATATTGTTTTATTGTACACCTCCCTCTCTCTCTCTCTCTCTCTCTCTCTCTCAGCCCTTTCAGTCGTGCTCTAATTGCGCTTCTCACTCACTCTTTATCCTCGTCGTAAGCCTGGTTTCTCACCTCGCTTTCTCTTTCACACTTTCTCACTTTAACTCTCTCTCTCTCTCTCTCTTTCTCTCTCACTTTCTCTCTCTCTCTCTCTCTCTCTCTCTCTCTCTCTCTCTCCATCAAATGCAGTGTTGCAAGCGTTGCGAAATGAATCT
>NC_137015.1:40127404-40137404 GCF_032717465.1 Coenobita brevimanus | reverse complement strand
GGCTAGGGGGGAATACCTTGTGTCAACCTGGCCCGGATTGGCTGATTAGAAAGAGAGAGAGAGAGAGAGAGAGAGAGAGAGAGAGTATGAGAACTAGAAATGTGTCCCATCTCTCTCTCTCTATTCATCCAGCCCTCCCTCCCTCCTAATCCTCCTCCTCTCACCCTTCCTTCCCCTCCTGTTTTTTCCTTCCCTCTCTCCCTTTCTCTCCATCCACGGTCTCCTGTTCCCTCTCTCTCTCTCTCTCTCTCTCTCTCTCCTTCACCCGTCCTTCTTTTCCTTCCCCTTCCTCCTCCATGTCTCTCACCCTCCTCCTAATCTTTTCTCTCTCCCTCCCTCTCCTCCTCAATACTCCTCCTCCTTCTTCCTCCTCTCCCTCCTTTCCACTCTTCACCTTCCTTCCTTTTCCTCCCTCCCTCTTCCTCTTTCTCTTTCATTCCCCTCCCCCTCTCAACACCCTCCTTCTCTCCCTTCCTCCCTTTTCCCCCTC
The DNA here is from genome assembly GCF_032717465.1 of Coenobita brevimanus. Classification (NCBI taxonomy): domain Eukaryota; kingdom Metazoa; phylum Arthropoda; class Malacostraca; order Decapoda; family Coenobitidae; genus Coenobita; species Coenobita brevimanus. The sequence goes on along the minus strand of NC_137015.1, from coordinate 40,136,914 downwards.
TCCCTCCCCTCCTCTCATCCTTCTTCCTCCCTTCTTTCTTTCCTCAATCCATCCTTCTTCCTTCTTCCATCCATCCATCCTTCATTCCTTCCTTCATCCATCCATCCTTCACCCTTCCTCCATCCATACATCCACCCCCCTTTCCTTCCTTCCTTCCTGCATCCATCCATTCATCACCCTTCCTTCCTATCTACCTACCTACCTACCTTCCTACCTACCTACCTATCTACCGTATCTTCCTTACTTCCTTCCTTCCTTCCCTTCCTCCCTCCCTCCCCAATTCATATTCCAAAACAAACACGTATACGGTGACACAAGGAGTACAAATGGAATACAAACCTGACAGAATACAAATAGGCTACAACGCATCTCAAGAGCCACGGAGTATGTCTGTTATATCAGCGTATATCATCATCATCATCATCACCAAATCATCATCACCATCGCCATTGTCAACTTTATCATCATCATCACCATCGCCATTGTCAACTTTATCATCATCATCACCATCACCATCACAATCATTATCATTATTATCATCATCATATAACCACTGCCATCGTCAACGTCATCATCATCATCACCACAACCATTATCATCATCACCAACACCACCACCATCATCATCACAACCATTATCCATATTATCATCATCATCATCATCACATCACCATCGCCATCAACTTCACCACCACCATCATCACCACCATCGTCACCATCATCACCACCACCACCAGCACCACCAGCACCACCGTCATCATCATCACCACCACCACCACCACCACCACCACCACCATCATCATCATCACCACCACCACCACCACCACCACCACCACCACCACCATCATCATCATCATCATCACCACCACCACCACCACCACCAGCACCACCATCATCATCATCATCATCACCACCACCACCACCACCACCAGCACCACCATCATCATCATCATCATCACCACCATCACCACCACCACCAGCACCACCGTCATCATCATCATCACAACAAAAGGTCTCCTCACGCTGTATACAGGTAGTCTTTTTTTTTTCTTTTTTTATGTGACCGACTCTGGGCATAGGCTTCACATCCTGCTGCCAAGGCCCAGTAGTCCTCCTACATGCCATACACCTCTACATGTCACCACTTCGGCGCTAACACCCACCGTCCATATTGAATACATGCTAGGGCTGTCTCATACAGGACTGGTGTATTGGTATTAGCGGGGGTATTTTTATGACATGTCGGCGAGTCTTCTGGTAGATCAGTAAAGTCTGATATTTATGAAATTCAAATCCTTAAACTGTTCCCTGCCCCAGCGGGATTTGAACCCGAGTCCGTTAGGACTGCAGACCACCTCTCTACCGATTGAGCCGCCGCCCCCCCCCCCCTGTTTGATACCTGTCTGGATTTGCTTACCTGATGAAGTATATTTAACGCTGACTCTCTCTCTCTCTCTCTCTCTCTCTCTCTCTCTCTCTCCACTTCACCTCTCCCTTTTTCCTTTCTCACCCTACTTCCTTCTCTCCCTCTGCCTCTCACACCTCCTCCCCCCCTTCTCTTTCTCTCTCTTCCTCTCTCACACCTACTCCCCCCCTCCTCTCTCTCTTTAATTCTCACAGTTTCCTTCCCTCCCCTCCCTCCCTATTCTCTCACACCTTCCCTCCCTCTCTCTAACTCTCACACCGCCTCCCCCCTCTTCTCTCTCTCTCTCCCTCCCCCCCGTATAATCCGATAAAAGCCAATGCGCTGCGTCCGGGTTTAGCTTATGTAATGCTGTACTCTCTCTCTCTCTCTCTCTCTCTCTCTCTCTCTAAGCTGGCTATAGGTCAAACATACCTCGACTCAAACATTCTCTCTCTCTCTCTCTCTTTCTCTCTCTCTCTCTCTCTCACACACACACACACACACACACACACACACACTGCAATGCTTCTGATAATGAGTATTTAAGAGATCACTAATATTTTCAAAATGATTCAGAATTTTGCGTAGAGATTAATAAATAATTTTAGTTTTTAATTCTGAACGATAATATAAAGAAATTATTTTTTGTTATACCATTATGATGATGAGAATGATAATTATTTTCATTATTATTATTATTATTATTATTATTACTATTATTATTATTATTATTGTTATTATCATTGTTCTTATTCTTATTATTATTATTATTATGATTATTATTATTACTATTATTATTATTATTATTTACTACTACTAATACTACTACTATAACAAATATTACTGCTGTTATTTCTACTACTTCTACTCCTACTAGTACTACTACTACTACTACAACCACCACCACCACCACTACTACTACTACTTTCACCCTGACGCCTGTGCTCATCCTGCAGGTGTGGGCTTAGGGAGTATGGGTTAATATATCGTTCAGTGCAGCCTCACACACCTGCCGCCCCGCCCAGGTGTGCAGAAGGGACGTAAGGCAGGTAAATGAAGCAACTTTAATACCACTACACCGCTACACCACCACCACACCACACCACACAACACTCCTTATTACTACACCACACCACACCACTCTCATCACACACTGCACCACACCACCACAACACTATACCACCACAAAACACTCTTATCACATACCATACCACCACACCACACTACACCACAGCAAACCACCAGACAAAACTCCTTATCACACAACACTCGTAACACACCACACCACACCACACCATACCAAGCAACATCACACCACATCTCACCATGCAACAACACCACCACACAACACTCCTATCACCACTCACCACCACACCACAACACCTGCATTTTTACCACACTACACCACACCACACTACACCTCTCTCTCTCTCTCTCTCACACACACACAAAACCTTACTCCCGCCTTTCCATCGCCTTCAGCAAAAACTTAAATTGTGTGTGTGTGTGTGTGTGTGTGTGTGTGTGTGTGTGTGTGTGTGTGTGTGTGTGTGTGTGTGTGTGTGTGTGTGTGTGTGTACCAAGGCTAAGGACTGAAATCTGACTTCCTTCTCTGGCTTAATCTTGAGTGCCATTCCCCCCCCCAAAAAAAAAAGGAAAAAGAAAATACAGGAAAAAAAAAAATCCAGATGGTGAATATCCTAAGCCTGAAAATTATTGGAACTAAACCTAAAATTATTATTATTATTATTATTATTATTATTATTATTATTATTATTATTATTATTATTATCATTATTATTATTTTTATTATTATTATTATTATTATCATTATTATTGGTTTTTATTATTGTCGATTTATTTATTTTTGGCTTCTGCTAATACCTGTCTTTATAATCGTTGGGTAATAAGGAGGCTCCCTAACACCTCATCCTTAGCGATTTATTTCTGGATAGTAGTTGTAGTAGTAGTAGCAGTAGTAGTAGTAGTGGTAACAGTAGTTATACTCCCATGCCTCATCTAATGCCTGAGAAACGTTTTAGTCAAATTAACATCATTTCACTTTAACAAGCAGACAGGTTAATTAGAGGGAAGACAGGTGTTAATTACGCTCGCCTTAACTGGGGTCATTAGAGTAAGAAGTGATTAGACAGGTTTATATTAATGTACATACTTAGACGAGACTACGTGTGTGTGTGTGTGTGTGTGTGTGTGTGTGTGTGTGTGTGAGAGAGAGAGAGAGAGAGAGAGAGAGAGAGAGAGAGGGAGAGAGAGAGTTCCTATATCACACCTCCCTCCTTCCACTCAGTCAAATCTCTCTCTCTCTCTCTCTCTAAAACAACATCAAAAGCTGTTAACATTTTCCTTTTTAGAGACCGAGCATAGGAAAGTAGGCAGGAAGGTAGGTGGGCAGGTAGCTGGCGGAAGGAAGGAAGGAAGGAAGGAAGGGAAGGAGGATGGATGGAGGCAGGGAGGGAGGGAGGATGGATGGATGGATGGAGGCAGGGAGGGAGGGAGGGAGGGAGGGAGGGAGGGAGGGAGGGACGGACGGACGGATGGATGGATGGATGGAAGGAAGGGAGGGAAGAAGGACGGCAGGATAGGGGGAGGGAGGGAGAAGGATGGAAGATAGGGAAGGAGGGAGGGAGAGAGGGAGGTAGCGAGGGAAGGAAGGAAGGAAAGAAAGAAAGAAGGAAGGATGGAAGGAAGACGGGGAGGGAGGGAGGGAGGGAGCGAAGGAAAGAAGGATGGAAGGGGGCAGAAAGAAAGGGAGGGAAGGAGGAGGCAGGATGAAAGGGAGGAAGGCAGGAAAAGAAGATGAAAGGAAAGGAAGGAAGGAATGAAGGAGTGTAGGAAAGTAAGTAAAGACAACGATAAATAGAAGACAAAAATAAAGGAAGAAAAGAAGGAAAAAAAGAAGATTAAGGAATGGAAAGAAGGAAGAAAGGAAGGAAGGAAGGAGGGACGGAAGGAAGGAAGGAGGGAAGGAAGGAAAGAAGGAAGGAAGGAAGTAGGGATGGAAGGAAGAAAGGAAGGAGGGAAGGAAGGAGGGATGGAAGAAGGGAAGGAAGGAAGGAAGGAAGTAGGGATGGAAGGAAGGAAGGAAGAAAGGAAGGAGGGAAGGAAGGAAGGAAGGTTCTGTAGCTATTTCTTCTACTGATAAAGCAGATCTCTTCGCACAGACTTTCTCCTCCAATTCCACCTTAGACGATTCCGGTGCTGTTCCTCCATCACTTCTCCCCTCTGACTTCCTCATGGCTGACATTAAAATTTCTTCAGTTGATGTATTTTCTGCCATCACTGGCCTCAGTACTAACAAGGCATATGGGCCTGATGGGGTCCCTCCTGTTGTTCTCAAGAACTGTGCTTCTGTGCTTACACCCTGCCTAGGCAAACTCTTTCGCCTTTGTCTGTCAACTTGTACCTTTCCTTCTTGCTGGAAGTTTGCTCTCATTCAGCCAGTCCCAAAGAAGGGTGACCACTCCCAACCCTCCAACTATCGTCCAATTGCTTTAACGTCCTGTATTTCAAAAGTTTTCGAGTCAATTCTTAATAGAAAAATTTTAAGGCATCTTTCCTATCACAACCTTCTTTCCGATCGTCAGTATGGGTTCCGTCAGGGACGCTCCACTGGCGATCTTCTCACCTACCTTTCAGACTCCTGGTCATCCTCCTTTCGGGACTTTGGCGAAAGCTTTGCCATTGCACTTGACATCTCAAAGGCTTTCGATCGAGTCTGGCATAAATCTTTAATTTCCAAACTGCCCTCCTACGGTTTCTATCCTTCTATCTGTGCCTTCATCGCTAGCTTCCTTTCTGGTCGTTCTATAGCCGCTGTTGTAGACGGCCATCGTTCTTCTCCTAGATCTATCAACAGTGGTGTTCCTCAGGGCTCTGTCCTATCACCAACTCTCTTCCTTTTATTCATCAATGATCTTCTAAGCTGTACATCTAACCCTATCCACTCATACGCTGATGACTCCACCCTTCACCTTTCCATTCGGTTCCCGCAACGCCCATCTCAACAGTTGCTTCAAGAAACAAGGGATGAGGCTATGGCACACCTAATGTCTGACTTGGCTCGTATCGCTGACTGGGGTAAAAATAATATGGTTGTCTTTAATGCATCTAAGACTCAGTTCTTACACCTATCAACCCGACAAAATCTTCCACAGGTATACCCATTAATGTTTAATAATATTCAGCTTAATCCTGCATCATCCTTGAACATGCTTGGGGTTTCATTTACTCGGGACTTATCTTGGAAAGATCATATTACATCTCTTGTAAAATCTGCTTCTAAGAGATTGGGTGTGCTAAGCCGACTCCGCTCTTTCTTTACCCCTGCACAATTGTTGACTCTATACAGAGGTTTTATCCGCCCCTGTGTGGAGTACAACTCTCATGTGTGGGGAGGCTCCCCACATACAGCTCTTCTCAATAGGGTGGAGTCAAAGGCTTTTCGTCTCATTAACTCTCCTCCTCTTACTGACTCCCTTCAGCCTCTGTCTCTTCGCCGCACTGTTGCATCTTTATCTCTTTTCTATCGCTACTTTAATGGTCACTGCTCCTCTGAACTGTCTGCTTGCATTCCTCCACCTCTACGACGGGCGCGTAGCACCCGTCTGGCAGCAAACTCTCATCCCTTTTCTGTCCAACTCTCTAATGCAAGAGTTAACCGTTACTCCCAGTCTTTCATTTATGCAACAGGTCAACTCTGGAACTGTCTCCCTCTGTCTGTATTTCCTGCTGCCTATGATCTCCAGTCTTTCAAACGCAGTGTGTCCAGGCATCTCAAAATGATCGGATCTTGAATTTGGCTCTCTATTGTATTTTGTTTTTCTCTTGGAGGGAACTGTTACTGCGGGCCATGGCCTTTGGTTCCTTCTTCCTCGCATTAAAAAAAAAAATATATATATATATATAAAAGAAGAAAGAAAGAAATGAAGGAATGAAGGAAAGACGAAAATCCATGAAAAAATAATGGCATCTTAGAACTTTTTTAGAGAGAGAGAGAGAGAGAGAGTTAAAGAGAGATAGACATCCAAGTTACACAGGTATAACAATGACTCTTACCTGTGATTACTGTTCTCTCTCTCCCTCTCTCTCTCTCCCAATCTGACTCTCTCCTTCCCTCCCCCTCCTCCTCCTCTTCTTCCTTCCCCATCCCCCTCCTTCCTCACCCCCCCTGATGTTTCCCTCTATTCTCCTCCTCCTCCTCCTCCTCTCCTTCACATCCTCAACCTGCAACTCTCTCTCTCTCTCTCTCTCTCTCTCATCATCATCATCATCATCATCATCATCATCATCAACATCATCATCCTCACCCTCACCACGACCACCATCATCACCACTACCACCATCATAATCATCATCATCATCATCATCATCACCACCATCACCACCACCACCATCATCATCATCATCATCATCACCACCATCACCACCACCACTATCACCATCACCATCATCATCATCACCATCACCACCACCATCCCATCCTAGCAAATCTCGAATCTCATCTGGCCATCTCGTCCTTGGCCCGCCTCTTCCTCTCACTCCATCTCTGGCCTGCCACTCACTCACCCTGGCTATCTATCTGCTATCTATCGTGACCTACCCACATCCAATTATGCTTCTGATTGCAGTGCTTATACCTTTTATCTTTGTCTGTTTCCTTATCTTTCTCTCTTTTATCTCTTCTCTCTCTCTCTCTCTCTCTCTCTTGGACCACACAGGCTCTTGGCTCCTGGGTAAAGTTCAGATGTCCACAATTTACTAGAGAGAGAGAGAGAGAGAGAGAGAGAGAGAGAATGTGTGTGAGTGTGTGTGTGTGTGTGTGTGTGTGTGTGTGTGTGTGTGTGTGTGTGTGTGTGTGTGTGTGTGTGTGGAGAGAGAGAGAGAGAGAGAGAGAGAGAGAGAGAGAGAGAGAGAGAGAGGAAAGATGGAGTATTTTATGACAGCTGTAACGATTACGAAAGATGAATGAATGAATGAAGGAAGGAAGGAAAGATGGAAGGAAAGAATAAATAAATGAAAGAATGAATGAAAGACGGAAGGAAGGAATGACGGATGAATGAATGAATGAAGGAAGGAAGGGAGGATGAAAAAAGCGGATGAATGAATGAAAGAATGATGGATAGATGGATGGATGGATGGATGAATCTATGGATGGATGGATGGATGGATGGATGGATGGACGAATGAATCAATGAATGTAAGAAGGAAGGAAGGAAGCAAGGAAGCAAGCAAAAAGCAAATGAATGAATTCAGGAATGAATTAAGGAAGAAAAGTGGAGTGAAGGAATGAATAAATAAATAAATGAAGGAAGGAGGGAAGGAAAGAGAGGAGGAATGAATGACTAACAAAATGAATGAATGAATGAATGAAGGAAGGAAGGAAGGAAGGAAGATGGCATAATGGAATGTGTGAGCGAGAAGGAAAGTGGGAAAGTGAGTCAACAGCAGTATGAACGAGTTATGTGAGAGAGAGGGAGAGAGAGAGAGAGAGAGAGAGAGAGCATCACCTTGGCAACTAAGTCCTTCAGGCGAGGGTGGAGAGTGAGAGAGTGACCACATAATGACAGCCTTTCTCTAATATCTTTCATTTTCTCTCATTTCTCCCTTTAACTTTCTCTCATTTCTATCTCTATCTATCGATCATAATTTCTTTTTTATGTCATTTCAATCTTAACATCTATCTATCTATCCATCTATCAATCTATCTATCTATCTTTATATCTATCCACCTACCTACCTACCTACAGTATTTTAATCTATCCAGAACTATATCTATCTATCTATCTATTTACTTATATATTCATCCCCCCATCTACCTACTTACCTGTCTATCTATCTATCTATCTACTAATCTATGTATCACATCCGTCCATCTACCTACCTGTCAATCTATCTGTTTATCTATCTATATCTATCTATCCATTTCTAGCCTATCTATCGATCTGCTTGTGTATGTATGCATCTATGTATGTAAGTATGTATGAATGTGTACATGTATATTTAATCTACATGCATGTATGAATCTGTGTATGTATGTATGTATGTATGTATGTATAAATATTTTTTTCAGTAATTATTTCCTTGCTTATTTATGTATGTAAATCTCTCTCTCTCTCTCTCTCTCTCTCTCTCTCTCTCTCTCTCTCTCTCTCTCCACTTAGGTCTTCCCGTCATCAAAGTCAATCTCACTTTTCACTCTTTCCTTCCTTCCTTCCTCCACTCTTTCTCTCTCTCTCTCTCCTCCTGTTCCCTCCCTCCCTCCTTCCTTTCGTCTTCTCCTCCCTCCTCCTTCTCCTCCTCCTCCTCCAGTCTTCCTCTTCCTCTTCTTTCTTTCCTTTCCTTCCTCCTTTCCATTTCATTTTTTTTTTTCATTCTTGTCTCCTTCCTCATTTCCTTCCTTTCCTTCCTTCCTTCTTCCTTCCATGTTCTCTCTCTCTCTTTCTCTCTCTCTCTCTCTCTCTCTCTCTCTCTCTCTCTCTCTCTCTCTCTCTCTCTCACTAACTCATTATAAGTCTGAACTGATCTCCCAAACACACACACACACACACACACACACACACACACACACACACACACCTCTTCACATTCTCTAACATTTCTATAATCCTGTCCGTCTCTCTCTCTCTCTCTCTCTCTCTTTTTTTTTCCTCTCTCTCTCTCTCTCTCTCTCCCTATGTTGTGGAGGAAACATGAAACAAGCATCTCAAACTTTCCTCCATCCCTCCACCTCTTCGCATCCTTCCCTCCAAACTTTGCCTCCTCCTTTCTTCAGGGTTCTCTCCATGTCAGTCTCTCCCCCATTTCATTCAATCTCTCTCTCTCTCTCTCTCTCCCTCTCTCTCTCTCTCTGTCTCCCTCCTTCCTTGATTTTCTTCTCCTCCTCTCACCTCTTCCTCTTCTACCATCTTCTTCCTGTTCGTTATCCTCCTCCTCCTCCCCTTCCTCATTCATCCTCCTCCTCCTCCTCTTCTTCTTCCTCCTCCTCCTCCTCTTCTTCTTCCTCCTCCTCCTCCTCCTCTTCATTATTCTTCCTCTTCCTCCTCATCTTCTTCCTTCTCCTCCTCCTCCTTATCATCATCATCATCA
>NC_137015.1:40112404-40117404 GCF_032717465.1 Coenobita brevimanus | reverse complement strand
TATATGGACAGATGGATGGTTGGATATATGGACAGATGGATGGATGGATGGATGGATGGATGGTTGGATACATGGACAGATGGATGGATGGATGGATGGATGGATGGTTGGATATATGGACAGATGGATGGATGGATGGATGGATGGTTGGATACATGGACAGATGGATGGATGGATGGATGGTTGGATATATGGACAGATGGATGGATGGATGGATGGATGGATGGATGGTTGGATATATGGACAGATGGATGGATGGATGGATGGTTGGATATATGGACAGATGGATGGATGGATGGATGGATGGATGGTTGGATATATGGACAGATGGATGGATGGTTGGATATATGGACAGATGGATGGATGGATGGATGGATGGATAGGATACAGAAATTGAGGACTACAAACAGACAGACTAACCAAAGTAAGTACACTTCTAATCAACTCTCCAGTCAACTCTCCTTCCACTAGGATACGTCAAATTCATCCATCCATCCATCTATCTATCTATCCATCTATCTAAATGTCTACCAGTCTATCTATCTATCTATATTTCTATCCATCCATCCACCTACCTATCTATCTCTATCCACCTATCTATCTGTCCCACCCACCCACCTATCTATCTATCTATCTATCCATCTATCTACCTGCCTCTCTATATACCCATCCATCCATATATGTACCCATCAATCCATCTATCTATTTATTTATTTAACCATCCATCCATCCACATATGCACAAATCTATCCATCATCCATCCATCTACCTATCTATCTATCTAGCCGTCCATCCACCCGTCTATCTACCCATCAATCCATCCATCTGTGTCTACCAGTCCACCATCCAACCTTCCATCCATCTTTCTACTGTGCCTGCCTAACCATCTACCCACCCATCTATCTATCTATCTACCAGCCAATCCATCTATCTATCTATCTATCTATCTATCTCTCACCTGTGACGTATAGAAGGAGACCCACACCTGTTCATTCTCAAACACCTTCTTTGCCCTGTTGCTCATCGCCTCTTCAGAATTTGGCGAGATTTGGCGGGGATTTGGCGAGAGTTTGGCGAGGTTTGGCGGGAATTTGGCGAGGAATTGGCGGGAATTTGGCGAGGATTTGGAGGGAATTTATGGGTATGGGGGCGAGAGTAATTCCCAAACGCCCGCTTGAGGGGCTCTCAAGGGGCAGTTTTTAAATTCCAAAAACTCCATTATTTTTTTTTTAATTCCAAGTTTTTTTTATTCTCCAAAACGAAGTGTCAAAAAGTTATAAGCATTGTTTTCCTTTTTTTCAATCCATATGCAAGAATTTATAGTTTTTAAAAAAGTTCCGTCCCTAGAAAGTGTCAGATTTTCAGTGTTCAGGCAAAAATCTTTGGTCGTTACAAATGTTCTAATTCTGTAAAATAAGCAAAAAAGTTATATATACTTTTTTCAGCTTATGGAAAAATTTTTGGCTCATAAATTTTATCTTCCTCGAAAATAGGTCATTTTTTTTTTTTCAGTTTGTGCAAGATTTTTTTCCATAAATCTTCTGTTGCTAGAAAGTAAATGTAAAAAATTTATATACTTTTCCACCGTTTATGGAAGATTTTTTTTTTTCCGATAAATTCTTTGATTTAGAAAATGAACGTCAAAAAATTATATATATATATATATATATATATATATATATATATATATATATATATATATAGATAGATAGATAGATAGATAGATAGATATAGCGTTTGTGAGAAGTCATGCTTTTTCATAATTTTTTGTTTCTCAAAAATAAAGGTAAGAAGTTGATATATACTTTTTCTGTGATTATGCAATTAGTCCCTTGAATGTAAATGTGAAAAAGTTAATTATTTTTTTCTATTTTCAGCGTTTATCGAAAAATTTACGGTTTGTTAAACACTTCTCGAAATCTATGCCTCAGCACTGATTGCTCAGAATTTTTTTATTTTTGGGAATTAACGGTTCATGTACGATAAATGCTGCAACACTTCATCACCTCATTATACACATCATCACATTCTTTTCATTATTCATTAGTCTTTCAATTTATTTTTCACCAAGACAGATTTTTTCATCTTTAAAAATCATCACTTTTTTCAATTTTCATCATTTTTTTCATTATCCACGAGGTCAGAAATCATCACTTCCTTCATTATCCATTGGTGTGTTTCAATTCCCACGAGTACAGAAATCATCACTCAGAGATCATCACTTTTTTTTCAATATCCACATCAGAAATCATCACTTTTTTCATTTTTCATCCCTTTTTTTCAATATTCACGAGGTCAAAAATCATCACTCAGAAATCATCACTTTTTCTTCAATACCCACGAGGTCAAAAATCATCACTTTTTTCATTTTCATCACTATTTCTCAATATCCACGAGGTCAAAAAATCACCACTTTTTTCATAATTCATCGGTTTTTCAATTCCCAAACTACCAAAAAAATTCATCACCTTTTTCATAACTCATCGGTCAGAGTTAGATATTTTCACTGTCTCGGAATTTACACTCAATAAATGCTACATAAATTCTCAGCCTTTTCTACACCTATACAACATACGGAATTTATGTATATTAGTTTTCAGCTTCTATTGGTTCATATATATACTCATTTCTATATACATCTGAGTCTATATATAAATCTGTCTTCTTTATATATATCTAGAATTTATATAGCACACCGTCAATGTCAAATTCTCATCATTATATACAGTACATATTATATAGTTTTTCAGCTCTTGCTTATAGATAGATAGATAGATAGACAGATAGATAGACAGATAGATAGAGATAGATAGACAGATAGACAGACAGTCAGACAGAGATAGATAGATAGATAGACAGGTACACAGACAGACATAGATAGACAGATAGAGAGACAGATATAGATAGATAGATACAGACAGATAGATATAGATAGATAGACAGACAGACAGACAGATAGACAGACAGAGAGATAGACAGAAATTTACATACGCCTCAGTCCTCTCCATATACCTCGAGAATTTATATACCTTCATTACCATATAGCAAATTCCCAATTCAAATTCTTCTATGGTAAAGGGTAGGTATTTTTTTATTCATTTTTCTCGTTATATAAATTCCCTGCAGATAATAAATTCTCAAAAAAAACCTCCAGGGATTCGGAATTAGACATGTATTCTACATGGCATGGGAAAAATCCGTAACACCTTCTCCTTAGCGATTTGTTTTCACTATCACGCAGCGGAGTTTTCGTTGTGTGTGTGTGTGTGTGTGTGTGTGTGTGTGTGTGTGTGTGTGTGTGTGTGTGTGTGTGTGTGTGTGTGTGTTCCTCTCTCTCTCTACCAATGAACCAACTTAGTGTATTTTCTTTCAGCAAATGCCAGTATTTTTGAGTCAGCCTCTCTCCCTCTCTCTCCCTCTCTCTCTCTCTCTCTTTTGAGGCAGGAGGAAGTTAGCTCAGTGACATGTCCTTAAAACTTCAATAAATATACGATATTATAAATGCATGGAGTTTTAGAGAGAGAGAGAGAGAGAGAGAGAGAGAGAGAGAGAGAGAGAGAGAGAGAGAGAGAGAGAGAGAGAGAGAGAGAGAGAGAGAGAGAGAGAGAGAGAGAGAGAGAGAGAGAGAGAGAGAGAGATTCAAAGCTCTATAATATTCCTCCATTAATTTCAAAACCCCCCCAAAAAAATCCAAACGTGACTACTAAAAAAAAATAAAAATAATAATTACATACAAATTCCTTTACTAAATCCATATTCTCAGTATTTTCTTGTTGGTAACTTCTTGAAAATTCTTAAGTCCGGAAGTTGGGAGAATTTGCACATGAACGGTGTGTGTGTGTGTGTGTGTGTGTGTGTGTGTGTGTGTGTGTGTGTGTGTGTGTGTGTGTGTGTGTGTGTGTGTGTTTGATGGAGGGGATATTTTGTGTGTATGTGTTTGTATTTTTGTGTGTGTGTGTGTGTGTGTGTGTGTGTGTGTGTGTGTGTGTGTGTGTGTGTGTGTGTGTGTGTGTGTGTTTGATGGAGGGGATATTTTGTGTGTGTGTGTGTGTGTGTGTGTGTGTGTGTGTGTGTGTGTGTGTGTGTCTGGTCGTTTATCAGCCTACGTGACCAGTACATGTATGTGTGTATGAGCACTGGGGCGCACACACACAAACAAACACACACACACACACACACACACACACACACACACACACATATATACATACATACATACATACACACACACATAATCTCTTTCTCTCTCTCTCTCTCTCTCTCTCTCTTTAATTTACAGACCTTGGAGTAGAGCAAAAGGTCTATTTGCCAGTTGAAGAGGTATTGAGGGAATTGAATTGAGAGGGAGAGAGAGAGAGAGAGAGAGAGAAAGAGAGAGAGAGAGAGAGAGAAGAGGAAGGAAGGCATACAGAAATGAAGAATTAGACTCTCTCTCTCTCTCAACCTTCCTTTAATCTACAGTTTTATCTTAATTTCCTTTGAACCATTCTCTCTCTCTCTCTCTCTCTCTCTCTCTCTCTCTCTCTCATCCTTCTTTTAATCTACAGTTTTATCTTACTTTCCTTTGGGTAATTTCTCTCTCTCTCTCTCTCTCTCTCTCTCTCTCTCTCTCTCATCCTTCTTTTAATCTACAGTTTTATCTTACTTTCCTTTGGGCCATTTCTCTCTCTCTCTCTCTCTCTCTCTCTCTCTCTCTCTCTCTCTCTCTCTCTCTCTCTCTCTCTCTCAAGTGTAATCCGCTTAAATGACTACCCCTGACCCCGATAAAGTGATCTAATAATGAGACGCCTTAGGGGAGCGGTTGCTTTATCGGGGTTCACTGCTCTTGCACACGCACACGCACGCAAATAAACGCACACGCACGCACACACACACACACACACACACACACACACACACACACACAAGGTACACATACGCACATGTACTAATATAATGGAACAATAGTAAAAATGTCTACATGAAAACGCACACGCATCCATGAGCACATTTTTCCCCTC
>NC_137015.1:40092404-40099904 GCF_032717465.1 Coenobita brevimanus | reverse complement strand
AAATGTTGGTAGTCACATTTCAAGAAGATCTGGTAATGTTGGTTAAGTATAAACATTCAACAGTCAAAATTGTAATGTTGGTAGCTATAAACATTACACAAATTTAATGTTGGTAGCTATATTACAGGAATTCGAATGTTTATAGGAACATTCTCAATACTGTTAATAGCAATAGTTTTCTTCGCTAGTTTAGACAATGTTAGTAGCTATAAACATTTCCACACGAATGTTGGTAGCTATAAACATTTCCATACGAATGTTGGTAGCTATAAACATTTCCATACGAATGTTGGTAGCTATAAACATTTCCATACGAATGTTGGTAGGTATAAACATTAGTACGAATGTTGGTAGGTATAAACATTTTCATACGAATGTTGGTAGGTATAAACATTTCCACAGAATGTTGGTAGGTATACACATTTCGATACGAATGTTGGTAGCTATAAACATTTCCCCGGTAATGTTGGTAGGTATAAACATTTTCATACGAATGTTGGTAGGTATGAACATTTCCATGAGAAGGTTGGTCGCTATAAACATTTCACCGGTAATGTTGGTAGTTTTCTTCAGATGACGTAATGTTGGTATGTATAAACATTCTTAATAGCAGTTACAAACATTTTCACTAGTACGAATGTTGGTAGTTGAGATGGAATGTTGGTAGCTTGGCATTCTATAAACATTTCACTAGTACGAATGTTGGTAGCTGCGGTGGAATGTTGGTAGCTAAGCATCCTACAAACATTTCACTGGTAAGAATGTTGGTAGCTGAAATGTAATGTTGGTTGCTATAAACATTCTTAATTGTGGTTAGTTGTTTTGCACGCACTGATCGTGGTAGTGATAAAAGACAGCTACCAAAATCCCCCCACCACAACTACCACCATCCGTTTCTTCACAACTACCAAAATCCTCCTACCACAACTACCACCATCCGTTTATTTACAGCTACCACAACTACCACCATCCGTTTCGTCACAGCTACTAAAATCCCCCTACCACTACCACCATCGTTTCTTCACACCTACCACAGCTACCACCATCGTTCTTTCAGTTACCACTATCCACTACCACAACTACCATCATTCGCGTCTTGACCACCACTATCCGCCTCACCCCAGCCACCACCATCGCAGTATCGCTCATTCAACCACAATCCACCACAACTACCAACATTTTCCTCACCACTTCAGTACGATGACGCTTTTAAGTATATATTAATTCCAGACGATTTTATTCAGCCTAGACTAGTAACCAAGGAGACCCTCTCATTTTTACCTCATTTGACTAGTAACCAAGGGGACATTCCTTCTTCACTGAATTTGACTAGTAACCAAGAAGACTCATTTCTTCCTCACTAAATTTGACTAGTAACCAAGGAGACTCATTCCTACCTCAATGAAAATGACTAGTAACCAAGGAGACTCACTCATTCTTACCTCATTTGACTAGTAACCAAGGAGACTCACTCATTCTTACCTCATTTGACTAGTAACCAAGAAGACTAATTTCTACCCCCACCTAATTTGACTAGTAACCAAGAAGACTCATTCCTACCTCATTGAATCTGACTGGTAACCAAGGAGACTCAATTACAGGTAAATGGATTAACATAGGTAACAGGATTAACACAAGTAAAGGGATTAACATAGGTAAGGGGATTAACACGGGATTAACACAGGGAAAGGGATTAACACAGGTAAAGGGATTAACACAGGTACAGGGTTTAACACAGGTAAAAGGGATTAACACAGGTAAAAGGGATTAACACAGGTGTGACAGGAGAGGTAAAGAATAGTATGGGACTATTTTTATTTGTCTTGGAAATATTAACAAGTCTCTCACACAGAGCGGAATATAGAGTCCAGTCCCGCTAGCTATATCTCTGTCTCTCTCTCTCTCAAATTGCCAAGCCCTTCTCCCTGTGACCTGTCTCTTCTGAGGCCTGTCTCCTTCTCTCCTGCCTGTTCTGTGGCTAACCTCCGTCTGCCGCTCTCTTTCCTAAATTCTGGTGTAGCAGGGGTGTGTCACGTGTGTTCCTCGTGGATGGAAAGTTTAAGAAGCCTGTGTGTGAGTATGTGTGTATATGTGTGTGTATGGTTACTAGGTCTTTGTTCACGAGAGGACTGCTGACAGCTAACTGCATCATCTCCTTACTGGCCGCTGTCGTCAGCTTTCCTCAGTGTAACTTGCAACCTCATTTCCTTTTCCCAGGCTCGCAGAGGGCTGTCTATCTATCTATTTATCTATCTATCTATTATGATTTGTAGTCCTGACATCTGCTCGGCCGCGCGAAAATGGCGTACCATCGACAGTTAATAGTCTTAATATATTAATATATACTATATACACATTATAATGAACTTATAAGCTAATTAAGTGAAATACATAATATTGTAAAAGTAACATAATTGTATGAATGTAAGACGTGCATGTACAACACAGGTAAAAGGGATTAACACAGGTAAACGGATTAACACAGGTAAAGGGATTAACACAGGCAAAGGGGGATTAACACAGGTAAAGGGATTAACACAGGTAAAGGGATTAACACAGGTAAAGGTGGATTAATACAGGCAAAAATTTAACACTGGATTAACACAAGGGTGATTTAATACAGGGGATTAACACAGGTAATGGTGATTAACACAGGTAAAGGGGGATTAAGACAGGATTAAGACAGGTAAAGGGGGATTAGCACAGGGGATTAACACTGGGAAAGTGAGATTTAACACAATGATTAACGAACGTAAAAGGGAGATTAACACAAGTAAAAGGGATTTAACACAGGCTCCTATGACTCCCCTTCACCTGAATAAAATCGTCTGGTTAAATTAAGGAGTATAGAGTTGAGGCGACCATGAAAGGGTTAAGGAAAGGCCGCATCTAACCCTTACAATAAAAAATAAATCAATGCTAATATGAAGAAAATCGTCTAGAAGAAAAACCGTCTGGATAGGAAGAAAAAATCTGGGGAAAAGTAGTATGGATAGGAAAAAAGTTTGGATAGGAAGAAAAAGTCTGGAATAGGAAAAAATCTTGGCTGGAAAACCGTCTGGATGAGAATCGTCTGGATGGAAAGAGAAACCGTCTGGAAAGGAAGAATAAAAATCTGCATAGAAGAATAATAAAAAAGGAAGAAAGTTTGGATAGGAAACCGACTGGATGGAAAATAGTCCAGGAAAAAAACCCGTCTAGATAGGAAGAAAAACCGTCTAAAAATGAAAAAAACATCTGGATAGAAAAATAATCAGAAAGGAAGAAAGTCTGGATAGGAAGAAACCGACTGAATGGAAAATAGTTCAGGAAAAAACCGTCTGGATAGGAAGAAAACCCGTCTGAAAAGGAAGAAAAAATCTGGATAGAAAAATAATCAGAAAGGAAGAATGTCTGGATAGGAAGAAAATGGCTGGACGGAAAAAAGTCTAGTTAAGGAAAAAAACCGTCTGTATAGGAAGGAAAACCGTCTGTATGAGAAGAAAAATAATCCAGAACAGGAACATAAAGCTCTGTGGATAATAAGAAAAATCATTATCATTTCGTGTCGTCTGGAGGGGAAAAAAAAAATCGTCTAGGAAACCGTCTGAATAGGATGAAAAACCGTCTGAAGGAAGAAAAACACTTGAATAGGAAGAAAGTCTGGATAGGAAACCCGTCTGGACTGGAAGTGTCTGGATCGGAAGAAAAAACCGTCTGGAAAAAAAATAAATCGTCCTTATGGCGAGAATCAAATATCACTTTCACCTCTTTACTAATACTCTCACCTTTAATTAGTAACTTATTCTTCACCCGAATAAAATCGTCTGGAGAATGAAAAAATCGTCTTTATAGCTTGAATAAAACAGATATAACTTTTTTATCTATTCTCTTTACAAATAAAATCCTCCTCAACCTTATATATACGGTATTATTATTATTATTATTATCATTATTATTATTTTTATTATTATTATTATTATTATCATTATTATTCTTATTCTTATTAATACTATCGGACTATTATTATTATCATTATTATTATTTTCTAGTTCATTCTCTCTCCAGACGATTTTATTCAGCTGAGGTTTAGAATTTTCGACCTGGGGGGAGGGGGATTTTGAAAAAGCCTTCACAAATCCCTACATCAGAAAAAAAAAAAAAAACTCAATGAAGATGAAGGAAATAAATCGTCAGTTTTTTTTTATTAACCACAGCTACCACCATCGCAACCACCACAACTACCACCATCGCAACCACCACAACTACCACAATCACAACTACCACCATCGCAAATCGTCTCATTTTTCTCCACCACAATTTTTCACCGCAGTTTTTAAGGCTCTTCTCCACTACCAACATCGCCTTCCACCTCCATCGCGTTAACCACAACTACCACCATCGCAACCACCTAAACTACCAACATCGCAAAAAATCGTCACTTATTTTTCTCTAATCATAATTTTTCACGGTTATTTTCAAGGCTACTTTCTTCACTACCACAATCACCACAATCGCAACTACCACAACTATCACCATCGACAAAAATCGTCACTTATTTCTCTCAACCACAGTATATTTCTTCACTACCACAATCACCACCATCGCCATTAACCACAACTACCACCATCGCAACCACCACAATTACCACCACCACGAGGTCGCGCGCGGAGATGTTTCTAGCGAGAGGAGTGTGGTGGTAGTGGTGGTGGTGGTGGTGGTAGTGTGGTGGTGGTGGGCGGACGGCGTCTGCGCAAGCTACCACAACTACCACCATCGCTCGCTCTCTTTCTCTCTCTCTCTACCACCATCCCTACCACAACTACCAATATTTTTTTCTACCACTGTCTTTTGCTACTACTACCATCATTATCACAACTACCACCACTCACTCTCTCTCTCTCTCAGCATCTACAATAACTACAACCATTCTCTCTCTCTCTCTCTCAGCATCCACAATAACAACCATTCTCTCTCTCTCTCTCTCTACTACCACATCTTACATCCTAAATAAAACTACCAACATTACCACTACTACCAACATTCCTATCAAAACTACCAACATTCCTACCACAACTTTTCGTATTCACCTACAAACATCCCTACCATATCTACTAACATTCTTACCATAACTTTTCGTATTCACCTACCAACATCCCCACCACATCTACCAACATTCCTACCACAACTATCCCTGTCCACCTACCAACATTCCTACCACATCTACCAATACTCCTACCACAATTACAAACACCGTAGGCCCTCCCCTGCATCCAATATCCACATTCCTACCTCGTCACTACCAACATTCCTACCACTATCATCAATATCGCTCTTCCCAGTAACCAACATTCCTGACACTACCACAATCGGTCACTGTCACCAATATTCCAGTCATTACTACCACTATTGCTACCAAAATTCCCCTATATAGCTACCAACATTTCAACCACAACCACCATCAAACCACTCACTGATACCACCATTCCAACCACAACTACCACCATTACTCATCACTATCATTCCTACCAAAGTACCATCACCAAAATTCCTACCAATATTCCCACCACCACCATTCCAACCACAACTACCAACATTCCGAATTTCCTAGCAATTATCACCCTTCAAGCTACCACTATTCCTACCACTACCACCATTCCAACCACACTACCAACATTCCTACCACCACCGCTATAAATATTCTGAACACAAATGGTCATATATCCATTGCTAATACCAATACCTCACTCCTACCAACATTCCTACAACCAACATTGCTACCAACATTCCTACAACTACCATTATTATTTTGTCACCAACATTCCTACCACAACTATCCCATCTACCAACATTCCTACCAAACTGCCCTACCAATCAACATTCCTACCAAACTGTCCTACCTACCAACATTCCTACCACAACTATCCCACCTACCAAAATTCCTACCACAACTATCCCACATACTAACATTCCTACCAAACTGTCCTACCTACCAACATTCCTACCACTGCCACACCTACCAATATTCCTACCACAACTAACCCACCTATTACCATTCCTACCACAAGTAACCCACCTACCAACATTCCTACCAAACTATCCCACTTACCACCAGTTCTACCACAACCATCCCACCTACCAACATTCCTACCACAACTACTCCATCTACTAACATTCCTACCACATGAAACTCACTCACCACCATTCCTACCACAACTAACCCACTTACCAACACTCCTACCACAATTACCATCACACAACCACCTCGACCACCACTCCTACCACAATTCCTACCACAACTACCACTACACAACGACCTCTACCACCATTCCTACCAAACCCAGCACAACACATCTGACATTTTCCTATCCAGATGAACTCTCTCTCTCTCTCTCTCACACACACACACACACACACACACACACACATACAAACACACACACTTTCGCACACATAAAAGCTTTTACACACGTACAGTTGTTCTCTCCCTCTCTCTCTTTCTCTCTGCATCTACAACTATCACCTCTCCCTCTCTCTCTCTCTCTCACACACACACACACACACACACACACACACACACACACACACACACACACACACCACTAAAAAACACACTTTCGCACATACAAAGACTTTCACACACGCACAGTTGTTCTCTCTCTCTCGGTGAACGGGGGCTGAATATAAAGGAATACATAGGAATACAAAGGAGTGTAAAAGAGAGAGAGAGAGAGAGAGAGAGAGAGAGAGAGAGAGAGAGAGAGAGAGAGAGAGAGAGAGAGAGAGAGAGAGAGAGAGAGGTATTTTCTACGTTGCTTGCTACATTAATTACTGTATTATATTTTAGTCCCTTCACTACCACAATTCCTACCACAAGTACCACCATTCCTATCACAACTACCACCATTCCTATCACAACTACCACCGTTCCTATCACAACTACCACCATTCCTATCACAACTACCACCATTCCTATCACAACTACCACCATTCCTACCACAACATGCATCTATGACTCAGTTCTTACACCTATCAACCCGACAAAATCTTCCACAGGTATACCCACTAATGTTTAATAATATTCAGCTTAATCCTGCATCATCCTTGAACATGCTTGGGGTTTCATTTACTCGGGACTTATCTTGGAAAGATCATATTACATCTCTTGTAAAATCTGCTTCCAAGAGATTGGGTGTGCTAAGCCGACTCCGCTCTTTCTTTACCCCTGCGCAATTGTTGACTCTATACAGGGGTTTTATCCGCCCCTGTGTGGAGTACAACTCTCATGTGTGGGGTGGCTCCCCACATACAGCTCTTCTCAATAGGGTGGAGTCAAAGGCTTTTCGTCTCATTAACTCTCCTCCTCTTACTGACTCCCTTCAACCTCTGTCTCTTCGCCGCACTGTTGCATCTTTATCTCTTTTCTATCGCTACTTTAATGGTCACTGCTCCTCTGAACTGTCTGCTTGCATTCCTCCACCTCTACGACGGGCGCGTAGCACCCGTCTGGCAGCAAACTCT
>NC_137015.1:40077404-40087404 GCF_032717465.1 Coenobita brevimanus | reverse complement strand
GTGTGTGTGTGTGTGTGTGTGTGTGTGTGTGTGTGTGTGTGAGTGAGAGAGGAAATTGCATTTTTCCATTCTCATTTTCTCACTTCCCCTTCTCATAACCCAACGATGAGAGAGAGAGAGAGAGAGAGAGAGAGAGAGAGAGAGAGAGAGAGAGAGAGAGAGAGAGAGAGAGAGAATTATTTATCCTACCCTCTTGTATGTGTGTGTGTGTGTGTGTGTGTGTGTGTGTGTGTGTGAGAGAGAGAGAGAGAGAGAGAGAGAGAGAGAGAGAGAGAGAGAGAGAGAGAGAGTATTATCTTTCTCAACGTGACAGCATCAGTAATATATTGAAGAGGGATGAAATAATGGCGACATGGCTCTGTATTGTCAAGAGATATATAGATAGATACACACAAAGGGAGATAGACAGAAGGCTGGGCAGATAGACAGGTAGACAGATAGAGGGAGGAATCATACATATAAGGGCAGATAGATAAAGGCTGGGTAGATAGATATATAGACAGATCTATCTATCTATTGCCAGACGCCTCAATCCCGTTTGGGGTGGCCACAAACAAATCGCCTCCAAGTCGCCCTGTCCCCCGCCATTTCACTCCCCTGCTCCCAACTCACACCCCCCTCTCTCATATACCTCTCCACCCCATCTCTCCATCTCATCCTCGGCCTCCCCCTCCCTCTTTCCCCCTCCACCTCACTCACATACACTCTCTTCGTCAGTCTTTCACCCTCCATCCTCTCCACATGGCCAAACCACCTCAGTGTGTTCCTCATAACGCTTCCTATCACATCCAGATCAACACCACAACGCTCCTTTATATCCTCATTCGTCAGCCTGTCTCTCCATGTGACTCCACAGGCTCCTCTTAAATAACTCATTTCCACGGCTCTCACTCTTGACTTGTGTCCTTCCAACAACGTCCACGCTTCACTTCCGTACGTTAGAGTTGGTATCACAATACTGTCATGTAGTAACTTTTTCACTTCCATGCTCACTTCCCTGTTTCTTATCACTGCTTTCAAAGAACCAGCAACCTTTCTTCCCTGCTGATAGATAGAAGGCTGGGTAGATAGATATAAAGATAGATATATACAGAGGTAGATACTTCATAAAGGATGGGAACTGAATTACACACACACACACACACACACACACACACACACACACACACACACACACACACAGAGGAGATGAACGCGAGGATGAGCATAGCGTTTTCCTTTTTATTCAAGAAAACACACACACACACACACACACACACACACACACACACACACACACACACACACACACACACACACACACACACACACAGGAAATGGATCACGAGGGTGAGCCATTCCACTGCGTTTTTTTTTTAATACGAAAAAACAAAATGAACATAAACAAAATAATCATAAGACAAATTTGCATTCTAAATAAAAGGAGCCAAGTGGATGAAGGGATGGATAGATGGATGGATAGATGGATGAAGGGAGAGACAGATGGATGAAGGGAGAGATGGATGAATGGATGGATAGATGGATGAAGGGAGAGATAGACGGATGAATGGATGGACAGATGGATGAAGGGAGAGATAGATGGATGAATGGATGGATAGATGGATGAAGGGAGAGATAGATGGATGAATGGATGGATAGATACGTGCGGATGGAGCGCCTGATGAAAGAAGGGATGAGTGGATGGATAGATGGATAGTTGGGTCGATAGATGGATGGTTGGATAGACAGATGGATGAATGGATAGACAGTTGGAAGGTTGGATAGACAGATGGATGGATGGATAGACAGATGGAAGGTTGGACAGATGGTTGGATAGACAGATGGATGGATGGATAGACAGATGGAAGGTTGGACAGATGGTTGGATAGACAGATGGTTGGATAGACAGATGGATGGATGGATAGACAGATGGATGGGTGGATAAACAGATGGAAGGTTGGATAAACAGATGGAGGGTTGGATAGATAGATGGAGGGTTAGATAGACAGATGGATACATAGATAGACAGATGGACGGCTGGCTACTGACAATACATGTAACAGTGATATATAACAGGTCAGGTAGTAAAATGTATGACGTCACTGCATGTATGAGAGAGAGAGAGAGAGAGAGAGAGAGAGAGAGAGAGAGAGAGAGCATAATAATAACCACAAATCAGAGAAAATACGAGCGCAATAAAAATGGCGTATATATATATATATATATATATATATATATATATATATATATATATATATATATATCAACAACCTAACAGACAGCATCATATATATCACCAAAACTACAAACGTAGTTCCTGATAACTCTATTTCTTTCTAACTCTATTTCTTTCTTTTTTTAGGGGGAGGGTCATAAAAAGCCAACAAAAATCCAATTATAAACAAAAAACCTGATGGGAAAACTAGGGGGAGAAAATATTATGGTCAGTTAATTTCACGGTGGCTGGCAACACACGGGCTGGAAGGTAAACAAAGCCTCTCATTGGCTAATCTGGCTCCGTGACGTCACACGCGCGCATCTGATTGGCCGGCGTGCGGTGTGACGTCACTGGATATTTTCTGATTGGCTGGCACGGGGATCTAACACTTCCAGCCCACGTTCTATTGGTCAGGAACTTGATGACGTCACAAGAATAGCTCCTACTGGTCAGAATGGTGAGTCGTCGAGTTTGCGATAATTGGAGATAAATTTTTACGTTTTATTTCAGCACTTGTGTAAAAGTCAATGGGAAAAATCGTAATAATTTGCTCTGGGCCGAACTCAAGGAACTTTCTGACCGTTTTTTTCTTTTTTTTTCTTTTCCAAACGTGGGAGTCGAGGTCATCCATGGGAATATTTTTGAGTTGGATTTTTTTGTCGGATTATATTTCCTCGAATTGAGTCGGTTTTTGTTTAGTCGGATGAGCCAGATTTTTTTTTTCCCCTCGAATTTTACGTCGGATTTAGTCAGATTTTATGTCGGATTTTTTTTTTTTTTTTTTTTTTTTTTTTGAGTTGGACGGCAACATTTAAAATTTTGATGTCGATCTGTCGGCCAATTTAACATGGAATTTTTAATACGTTGTACTTTTGAATCATATTTTTTACTGACGACTGGATGTATGTGTATCAATTAATTCTCGTCTATTTTAGTAAACAGTACAATAATTCAATATAAACAATGATTAACGAGGAGTGTATGTGGGTGACGTGGAAGGGGGAGAGGGAGGGGCAGACCGAGGATGAGATGGAGGGAGAGGGAGGGGGAGACCGAGGATGAGACGGAGGGGGGAGAGGAAGGCCAAGGATGAGATGGTGGGGGGAGAGGGAGGCTAAGAATGAGATTGAAGGATGGAGTGATGAGGTATATGAGAGAGGGACGTGCACTGGAGGGAAGGGCAGCGAAATGACAGTGGACAGGGCGACATGGAGGCGATTTATTTGTAGGCACCCCTTACAGGATAGATAGATAAACAGAAAGACAGATGGATAGATAGATAGTTATATATCGCATTACTGAACATTTCATTTGTGATTTAATTGCGAAAAAAGGCAAAATAGATATAAACTGATAGATGGATAGATAGATAGATAGACAGATGGACAAATAGATAGATGGATACAGACAGATAGATAGACAGTTATATCGTATTACTCAGCATTGCATTGTGACCACTGTGAACGTAATTGTATCCTTGCATTGTGAAAAGAATATTTTTGGTACAAGATGAAGTGTTGTGGAAAGTTACACAATTAATTCAAACTTTTAAAACTCATAATTCATACAAAAATGGGTGGAACAATAGATACAGATAAATGGATAAATAGATAGATAAACAAACATAAATAGAGAGAGAGAGAGAGAGAGAGAGAGAGAGAGAGAGAGAGAGAATGTATTTCATTTCAGCCAGTATTATTACTTAACCCCTTCAGTCCGATGACGTACTCTATATTCTATTATTATTATTATTATTATTAGTAGTAGTAGCAGTAGTAGTAGTAGTATTTCTTTAGAGGTGGTGGCGAGGGCGGCCTTCACGTGGCGACACAGATATGAACGGCATATGGAGCTGCCCCGGTATATCAACATCCCTCCACTCCATCCCTATCCACTGAAGGGAGGATGAAGGGGGTGCGAGAGAAGTGACATTTAGGCACATGCGTACGGGGGCTGTTGATTTTTTTTTTTTTGGGGGGGGGGGAGAGAGAATTCGACCTGCCCGGAAATTGTCCAAACTGTGTCATTCATGTGACTACGTCATCCACGAAGCCGTATAACATCGCAACTCGTCCAAGAGCCCGAGTCAGCTGTACAGTACTGGCAAAAAACGCACCAGACTACGTACCGCCAACAGAACTGCGCCGAAACACGCAACAAAAAGCACGCAGACATAGAAAAATATAGCAATACTGACAGCAATTTTTTTTCAACCGAGATCTACATCTTTTACTGTCATGCTGAGACAGCACACGCAACTGCGTCAAGAAAATATTGAGTTCAGTAATGCAAAATTTCATACATTCGCTGGGAGTTGAAAATCCAATAATGCAAGACAGAATTATTCAGGGAAGGCAGC
This sequence comes from Coenobita brevimanus, assembly GCF_032717465.1. NCBI lineage: Eukaryota > Metazoa > Arthropoda > Malacostraca > Decapoda > Coenobitidae > Coenobita > Coenobita brevimanus. The sequence continues at coordinate 40,082,848 of NC_137015.1, read as the reverse complement.
ACAAATACATGGAATGGTTTGCAGGTAGTCTGTGCTCTAACCTCTAAGTATTGGCATCTCTTCAAGAAATACTGCTTTCTTCCCTGCTAAGAAGCAAAATACAGTATATCTACTATGTGGTCCACATTCTTGCCAACAGACAAATTTGTATAATGTCGCTCTACTGTATATTCAGCATAGCTTCACTGCTCAGACGTGTCTGACCCATTGTGCTCCTCAGATATGTTTACAAACGTGGCAGCACTGTGCACACTGAAACTGTGTTATGCTGACCAAGACGTCGCAGGAATGGTTGCCAGGATGCCGGCGGTCCTGTTAAACCCTGGCTGCACGCCATGTACACCATTTTTGTACAAAGTCTCCACAACACTGGCTGCAGTTGGCTGCGCCTTTGAGTCTGACTGGCGTGTATGATCGTGCTTGACAAAGTGGGTGAATATTGCTTTTTCTGCTTTGAGCAGGTCCCGATCAACACCATCGTGCGACGCAAGAAGTTCGTAGTATTCACCTGAGTCGTCCGGAGAATGAGGTGATAATGGCATGGCCAAGTGCAGAGAGCACAGCTGGATCATTTCCATCGAATCGTGACTCAATCTCCATAACAACCTTATCTAGACTGGCATAGTAAGTTGATACACGATGCAAGTCTTTAGCTACTTCATCCAGTGGCTCTTCGTTTGCTGATTCTCCAACGAGGGCTGGAAATTGACGGCACACCTTTTTGTGTGGAACTCGCTTCTTTGAAGGAGAACTGCGTGACTTGGATGATTAACTCCGTAGCATCACACAACTTTCCTGCACTCTTCCAAGCAGCTTCGAAATTCTCTTCAGTTTTTGCATCAAGCAGAGTCTCTTTGGTGGCTATAGCTGACCTCCTGGCTGTTATAACATCCACAGTCTTGCCCTAAAGACATCTGTTGAGGCTGTTTATGCTGTATAGGATATTTTTCAGCACAACCAACCAGGAAATCAAAATCGCATACAGCATTCAATGACGAAACAGCTTTATCAATTATTTCATCACTGTACAATTCTATCCGTCTCCTCTACCTATGTCCCCTTCACCCGTATATATTCTTATTTATGTTATGTATGGTATATGTATTTCTAGCGTTCTGAAATGCATTACTCAAGTCGTATAATGTGTTAAAGCAAAATTTTCGTTTAGGTATCTAGTCCTCGTCGTTCATATTTATTTATTTTATTTATTTTATACAGGGAAGAAGGAACCAAAGGCCATGGTCTAGATTTATAAGTAATCTATCTAACAGACGATCTTTCTAGAATACATTTAAAACTTGAGAAATTAATACACGTAAAATAATGTGTGTGTGTGTGTGTGTGTGTGTGTGTGTGTGTGTGTGTGTGTGTGTGTGTGTGTTAGCGCACTTACACGAGTTTATCATAGAAACGTATCAGAGAAAACGGGCAAGTCAAGTTCTCTGTGACCAGTTTAATGGGTGACTTTGGTATATGATTTACACGACACAATTTATTCTGTTTTCGTTTTTACTCTCATTTACCCTTCCTACTTGGCCTCCGACAGCGTCCCTTGGCGTTGAGGCTTATAACAATAATAATAATAATGATAATAATAATAATAAATAATAATAATAATAATATCAAAATATTAGGTGATACAATTTTTTTTTGGCATATCGACAATTTCTTCAGCGTAGGAAAAACCCCTCGCACACACTCTCTCTCTCTCTCTCTCTCTCTCTCTCTCTCTCTCTCTCATTACTTTCCCCCACAATCCTTGCTCCCTTACTTTCCGACTTAATCACGGCATAGTCTCTCTCTCTCATTACTTTTCCTCACACTCCTTGCTCCCCTACTTTCCAACTTAGTCTCGGCATAGTTCCTCTCTCTCTCTCTCTCTCTCTCTCAAGGTGAGATTTAGTCCTGGTTTTAAATAATCTCCAGGCGAAACCATCAGCAAAATCAACAGTAATTAAATAAGTAAAAAATTCTGAAAAATATCTGAAAGAAGAAAACGTCTGGATGTGGAGAAACGTCTGGAAGAAGAAAAACGTCTGGAAGAAAAACGTCTGGAAGGAAGAAAAACGTCTGGAAGAAGAAAAACATCTGGAAGAAGAAAAACGTCTGGAAGAAGAAAAACATCTGGAAGAAGAAAAACGTCTGGAAGAAAGAAAAACGTCTGGAAGAAAGAAAAACGTCTGGAAGAAAGAAAAACGTCTGGAAGAAAGAAGAAAAACGTCTGGAAGAAAGAAGAAAACGTCTGGAAGAAAGAAGAAAAACGTCTGGAAAAAAGAAGAAAAACGTCTGGAAGAAAGAAGAAAAACGTCTGGAAGAAAGAAGAAAAACGTCTGGAAGAAAGAAGAAAAACGTCTGGAAGAAAGAAGAAAAACGTCTGGAAGAAAGAAGAAAAACGTCTGGAAGAAAGAAGAAAAACGTCTGGAAGAAAGAAGAAAAACGTCTGGAAAGAAGGAAAACGTCTGGAAGAAGAAAAACGTCTGGAAGAAAGAAGAAAAGCGTCTGGAAGAAGAAAAACGTCTGGAAGAAAGAAGAAAAGCGTCTGGAAGAAGAAAAACGTCTGGAAGAAAAAATACGAGAAAATACACTAGGTTTTCGCCATAGTGTAAAAACTAAAAAAAATTATAAATATGATGATGAAAATAATGATAAATAATGGTGACGATGATAATAATATAGTACTATGATGATGATAATAATAATAATGAGTACCCAAGCGGTGGTATGTGTGTGGATGTGTGGTCTATGTGATATCCCTAGCATATTACAAGACAGACGGTGAGTATTAGTGTCAATTTGGTGACATGGGAGGGTGTGGGGTGAATGGCAGGATAATATTTGTTTCTACTCACCCCGATTCAGCACCCGTTCTACACGTCATGTCACACAATATTGTCCTTACCTGAAAAAGAGAGAGAAAATTATCAATCCTTTCAGCTCAATAACGTGCTTTGAGAGAGAGAGAGAGAGAGAGAGAGAATAATAATAATAATAATAATAATAATCTTAGGTTTATATCGTTACTTCAATCTCGAAAAACTTAATAAATCGAAGGAAAATTACACGAGTTACCCATTTCTTTATCACAGAAAACGACTAACCTACCCGTTTTCTCTCGTCGTTACTTGGGAAACTATTGGTAGTTACTATTACCGTTACTGCTGCTACTACTGTTACTACCACCACCGTTACCACTACTACCACCATCATTACTACTACTACTACCACCACCACCAAGTCTACTACTATTACTATTAAAAACTGCTACCATTACTATTACTATTACTACTACTACTACTCCTTTTTCTGTGTGTGTGTGTGTGTGTGTGTGTGTGTGTGTGTAAATACTACTACTACAGTACTACTCTTTGTGTGTGTGTGTGTGTGTGTGTGTGTGTGTGTGTGTGTGTGTGTGTGTGTGTGTGTAATTCTCACTCACAAATCCAATCGAAGATGCATCGCATAATTCTCTCTCTCTCTCTCTCTCCTTTTCACTGGGATGCATCTCTCTCAGTAAATTCTCTCTCTCTCTCTCTCTCTCTCTCTCTCTCTCTCTCTCTCTCTCGTTCAGCACAAGACGCTGCCATACGGCTTCACTTGTTGACTACCATCGCTACCACAACAATCACTACCACCGCCATTACCACCATCGCTACCACAACTACCACCATTACCACCATCGCTACCACAACTACCACCAATACTACCATAACTACCACCATCAGTATCACGGCTACCAACATCGGTACCATAAATACTACTATCCCTGCCACAACTACCATCATCCCTACCACAACTACCACCATCCCTACCACAACTACCACCATCACTAACTGCCATCATCGCTTCCATAACTACCACCATCAGCACCTCAACTACCACTGCAATGACAAAAACCCACAACTAACATCACTACCACAACTACCACCATTACTAACACCATCACTATACCACAACTAACATCATCACTACCACAACAACCATCATTACTAACACCACCACTATACCACAACTACCAACATCACTACCACAACTACCACCATCACTACCACAACAACCGCCATCACAACCACAACTACCACCATCATACAACTACTACCACCACCACTACCACAACTACCATCATACAGCTACTACCACCACCACTACCACAACTACCATCATACAACTACTACCACCATCACTACCACAGCTACCAACATCACTCACAATTATCACCATCACTACCACAGTTACCACCAACACAACTATTACTCTCTCCCCCGTCTCTCTCTCTCTCTCTCTCTACCTTGGTGAGATATCTGTGAACACGGCCGCCAGGTAAGTTCCGGTTACACACAAACACACACACACACACACACCGGAGAGAAAGAGAGAGAGAGAGAGAGAGAGAGAGTCCTGCTTTAAACAAAGGTACTCCATATTGAATAAATCAACTTTTTAACTTCCTCAATTTCCAAAATATTATCTCGGGTCCAGCGACGTCATTTTTTCATTAACTTTTTACTCCAGACGATTTTAATAATTTCCTATTTATTTATTATTTTATTTACTACCTGGAGGGCGTTAGTTACAGGTTATTTACAGGTACAGTATTAACCATTACTATCTACTTAATTATATATCTATTGCCAGACGCCTTAATCCCGTATGGTCACAAACAAATCGCCTCCATGTCGCTCTGTTCCCCGCCATTTCACTGCCCTGCTCCCAGCTCACACGCCCCCTCTCTCATATACCTCTCCACTCCATCCCTCCATCTCACCCTTGGCCTCCCCCTACCTCTCCCCCTCACTCACATACACTCTCCTCGTCATTCTCTCACTCTCCATCCTCTCCACATGGCCAAACCATCTCAATATGTTTCTCCTAACGCTTCCTATCACATCCACATCCACATCACAACGCTCCTTCACTTCCTCATTTGTCAGTCTGTCTCTCCATGTGACTCCACATACTCCTCTCAAATAACTCATTTCCACTGCTCTACGTAATTAACCATTACGATACCGGATATATATATATATATATATATATATATATATATATATATATATATATATATATATATATATATTATCACAGATTTTTTTCTTTATTTTTCTATTGCCTATTTTCCTTCCTTTCTTACCTAATCTCTGCTATTCTAATCCTGTCTAATCCGACCCAACTCACCTTAACCAGCGATATTCTCAAGTTTTCTCTCTCCATCTCCTTCCTTATCTCACTCCACTGTTGCCAATACCTTACCGCTCAAAAGTAGCGGTATGGAAGAAGGCAATGGCAACAATGGGTCTTAATATAAGTCTCACTGTCATTTCCTTCCCGCTGAGCTGGTAACACTGATTATTCATCATGTTTACACCATTTTCTCCCGCTGATTTTGGCAACACTGATTATGCATTATTTTTTACGGGATTTATAGCGGTCTGGTAACACTGACTGAG
>NC_137015.1:40067404-40072404 GCF_032717465.1 Coenobita brevimanus | reverse complement strand
GGAGGAGGAGGAGAAAAGGAAGATGACAGAAGAGGAACAAAAAAAATAATAATAGAGGAGGAGAAGAAGAAGAAAAAGGAAGAGGACGAAGAGAATGAAAAAGAAGATGATGATGAAGAGAGGGAAGAGGAGGAGGAGGAGGAGGAGAAAAAAGGAAGAGGACGAAGAGAAAGAAAGAAGAAGAAGATGATGATGATGATGAGAGGAAGGAGGAGGAGGAGACGATGATGAGAGAGAGAGAGAGAGAGAGAGAGAGAGAGAGAGAGAGAGAGAGAGAGAGAGAATTAGAGATTAGAGAGAATTACTGCGGCTCCTAAGGTAATACCGAGAAATACCTGGGTAATCCTTAAGTAAGTGAAATGTAATCAAACTGCCTTCCCACGAGACAAGGCAATTTCCAACTTATATTAATTTTAACCACTTCAGTACCATTAATTATAGAGCCCAACTATTTTATATTAATTCTTCGTACCTATAGACGATTTTATTAAGCTGGGGAGAAAGAAAATCGTCTGGGAATAAAGTATAAAAAAAAATTAAAAAAAAAAAAAAATAAAAAAATAATAATAATGTCATAAAAGTCTACGGGTTTATCATCCATTTTTCAATAATCCCAATAACAGGTGATCAAACTAATTAAAAGTCTAATTAACAGGTAATAAGAGTAATTAAGGGGCTAATAACTCCTTCAATCCGATAACCCATATCTTAATTAATTCTTCTTATCTCTAAAATTAATTAGCCAGAATTAATTAACTTCAGTACCACTATACTTCGCTCAATTTAACTTGGATCAGAATTTGTCGTTCGTTTGCACCTTATTTCACGTAGCTCAGTCGCAGAAAAAAATTGCTACGGCTCTATATCCCTTCCACTGCACTTCTTCGTGACTAGCATCAAAGTTTGGCGTCAATCTTCTATTATAACTCAGCATTCAAGATGGAGAGATGGCAATTTTAGGCCAAGTTAGTGTAGAAATCAATGCTATGGCTCCACATCCTCTCCACAGCACTTCTTCGTGACTAGCATCATCAAAATCGTAACCTTACTTAACTTACGTCACTCAAACATCACCACTATGAACTTACCGTCTGTAGGTAGGCAGGTAAGTAGGTGGGAGCGTCAACAGTAAGTGCGTAAGTAGAACAGTAAGTAGTCATTTTAAACCATCAGCAACTTACCTGCAAAAATAAAAGATAAAGTTAATATTACAACACATCTGAAAACGTAAGTAGGTAGGTAAGTAGGTAGGCAGGTAGGTAGACACAGAGGCAGGGAGTAAAGAATGGGTAGGTAGGAAGGCGGGAGGGTAAGTAGGTAGGCAGGTACGTTGAAAGGGAGGTAAGTAGACACATATAGGGAGGATATATGGGTAGGTAGGAAGTGGGAAGGTACGTAGGTACGTAGGTAGGTAGGCGGAAGGGAGGTAAGTAGAAACAGAGGTAAGGAGGAAATAATGGGTAGGTAGGAAGGTGGGAAGGTAAGCAGGAAGGTAGGTAGGTAGGTTGGAAGGGAGGTAAATATGCACAGACGTAGGGAGGAAATAATGGGTAGGTAGGAAGACGGGAAGGTAAGTAGGAAGGTAGGTAGGTGGGTTGGAAGGGAGGTAAATAGGCACATAGGTAGGGAGGAAATAGTGAGTAGGTAGGATGGGAAGGTAAGTAGGAAGGAACAAGCAGATAGGGAGGTACGTACGCAGAAATGGGTATTTAGGTAAGTAGGTAGGTGGACAAAGTGAACGTAAGTAGGAAGGTGTAAGTAGAACGGTAAGTAGGTAATAATGGATATGTAGGTAGGCCGGTAGGCAGACTAAATTAAGGAGGAAGTCAGGTGGGTAGGTAGGAGGGCAGGGAGGTAGGTAATGATAGGCAGGTAGGTAAGTATATTGGTAGGTAGATTAGTGGGGAGAAGGTTGATTAAAAGGCACATCATCATCATCATCAACACCATTACCATCATCATCACCACCACCACCACCATCACCATCATCATCATTATCATCATCACCACCACTATCACCGTCATCATCATCATCATCATTATCACCACCACCACCACCATCATTATTATTATTACTACTACTATTACTATTATTATTATTGTTATTATTATTATTATTATTATTATCATCATCATTAAATTTCAACTCATCCCACAAGCTACACAAATTTACCGCCACTGCATTTACACACAAACTCAAAATGAAAACCGCCATTATAAAAATCCCTCAAATAAAAACAGAAAAAAAAAAAAAAACAGGAAGACGAACAAAACACGCTGGCCAATTACTGTGAGCGGGGAGGGAAGGAGGGAGGTCACGGGGTCAATCAAATCCGGGAACTTAGGTCAGATTAGGATAGATTAAGATAAAGTTAGATTAGGTTAGATTAAAATTGGATTAGGTTAGATTATATTACATTAAAATTAGATTATATTGGATTAAATTTAGATTATATTGGATTATATTTAGATTGTTAGATTATATTAAATTTTGAATGTCAGATTATATTAGATTATATTTAGATTATTAAAATTAGATTATGTTAGATTATATTAGATTAAAATTAGATTAGATTAGATTAGATGAGACTTTTGTGGCCAGCTGTACATTAAGGCTGGGTGGGGGGGTCAAGGTGTGCGGGCAGGTAATGTTAAGGTAATGTAATTTGGGACACACCTGTGGGGAACACCTGTCGGCCCACGAATGCACAAAACCACGATTAATTTGCTCTCTCTCTCTCTCTCTCACACACACACACACACACACACACACACACACACACACACACACACACACACCTGTATAACACAAACATACCCTTACCGACAAACATGCAACAAACAGACATATCTAGTACCAGTATACAATGACACGACAAACAAACAAACAAACAAACAAACAAACAAACGGTGTACGTCAGATATACAAACATCAGATCATAACACATAAGGATGAATGAAAAACAGAAATACACAAAAAAAGGATTAAAATAGAAAAAAACGGATTAAAACACATACATAAAAAGGATTAAAACACATATATGAAAAACGGATTAAAACAAACGAAAACGGATTAAAATTAGCAAAAAACGGATTAAAACATAAGAAAAACGGATTAAAACAGCCATATTAAAGCGGATTAAAACATACAAACACGAATTAAAACACATACAAAAAAGGATTAAAACATACGAAAAATGGATTTAAAGCCATTCTTAAAAAAACGGAATAAACCACTAAGAAAAACGGATTAAGACGAACTGAAATTTAACAGCAAACGAAAAAAAAAACATAAACAAACCCAATAAATAAATAAATAAATACATAAATAAATATACGGTCCATGACGCGAGCTTTACCATAGTAATAAGCATTGTTGTGATCAGTGGAAGTACACTATTAGAGTGCGGCCATACCAGACGTATATTCAAGCTTATAAAACCCTCCTACTTACCTCTAACACGAACAATACCTATTCTTACCGTGGCCAGGTGATCGACGGGGCTTTACTAATAAGGTGTCCTAATTAGCAGGTGTACTGTTAATTAAGCCGACAGGTAACTCAGTCCCTTAACTCCTCGCAATCAGAAGCATTCCCTAAAATGATGAAAACTGCTGGAGGTGGCAAGAATAAAGCGAAAGCTAACTATGCCACGATTACCGTCATCATCATCATCATCATCATCACCACCATCATCACAACCCCTACCCCCACCACCCCACCATCCTCATCATCAATCACCACCACCACCATCACCACCACCAACAACAACAACATTCACCACCCCACCATCAGTCCCCACCACCACCATCACCACCATCTCACCTGCACGCCGCTCCTTCCTTGAATTGTCAATGAGGCTGTTCGCTGATGCTCAAGATGGCGTCCAATTGCTTGCGGAAGAAGAGGCTGGGTAGTTAAGATGAAAATGTTCTCCGCTGGCTCTCTCCCTTCTTCCTTGCTTCCAGTTTCTTATCTCCTCTTCCTGACATCACACATCCTCTCTACGGCACAGGGAACACCATCACCACACCACTACACTATAACTACCATCACTACACCATAACTCCCGGGTGAGGGATGCTGGTTTGAACGGAGCCGGATGGTTGGGAAGGCAAAAAGTGTGCTAATGCCAACTCCACTCATCTCCCAGCCACTTATAATTCATGATATCTTAGGCATTCTGGTAGTCAACACATCCTTAGCATCACAGTAGTAAAGCCAATAGGAAGACACTACACACACACGCCACGACCCACACCGCAGCACCTACTTCTTCAAAAGACGACGGGTAACTAAGGCTGCCCTTGCATTACGCCACATTATACACTCCCTCGTGTCACACTCCGTATCACATTGCTTCAAATACCTCAATCTTAACAAACAGCAAAACCCACGAGAAAAAAAAAATCACAGTAATATTAAAAAACAAGAAATTTAAACCCCCTCACACTGACACATGCTCGAGTTAAATGTCCTCAGAGGAATTTAAAAGGCCATCATGTAAACAATCATCTTACGTCTGGCAGGGTTGTGTATCCATGTCCCACCTCGGCGAAAGGACTGATCGTACTTGAAAAAATATCTTAGTAAGTCACCTGGAACTTAAAAGTGGGAGAAAAGCCTACCAGATCCCCTTAAAAATGCAATAAATAAATCCTGAATCCCATGAAAGTAGTATTAAGGGCAAAATAAAGATAAAATGTCGGTAAATAAAGATCGGTGTTGAAAGCTGGCATCCTACCTGCGCGTCGTACCTGCCCATGACGTCACTCCATTTTCTCTCACCTGCTCCTTACCGCCATAAACCCCTTCAGTCCCATGACGTTTTTTTTATTACTCTTGGTATCTCCGTAGCCTTCAATTTACTCGTAACTTAAGAAGGGCGTCCAGTACTGAAGGGATACATTACGGTGATGTCAATGCCCATTACACCGAAAAGAATTTGTATGAAATCGCCCTAATGTGGCAAGAGTAAATTAAGAAAGATGTCAGGGGA
>NC_137015.1:40057404-40059904 GCF_032717465.1 Coenobita brevimanus | reverse complement strand
AATATACAAAATAAAAGGAAGGAGGAAGGAAAAGAGGGAGGGAAGGAAGGATGGAAGGATATGGTGGGATAGGGATAAGAGTGAGGAAGGAAGGAAGTGAAGGAAGGAAGGCAGGGAGAGAAGAGGAAACATAGAAAGGAATAATGAATGAAGGATGGAAGGAAGGGAAGGCGAGAAAGAAGGAAGAGAGAAAGAGGAGAGGAGCAACGAAGTGAGAAAGTTAGTTACAGTACTTAAAACGTCTCTCTCTCTCTCCCTCATACAAACACACACACACACACACACACACACACACACACACACACACACACACACACACACACACACACCACCACCACCACCACCACCACCACCACCACCACCACCACCACCTCATACGCTCATGCTATCAAAATTCCACTAGATGTTCACAATATTTACACAGACAGCTAAAACGGCGTAATCCCCATCTCTCTCTCTCTCTTGTTATCTACTCCCTCTCTCCTTCCTCCCATATCTCTCTTTCTCCCCTCTATCCCTCTCTCCTTCCCTATCCAATCCCTCCCTCCTCTACCCCCTCCTCTTCTCTCCCTCCCACGCATCCTACCTTTTCCCTACTGTATCCCCCCCCTCCTCCTCCCTCTCCCCTCCCCTCCCCTCCCCCTCCCCTCGCAAACAATCTAATGAAAATCTTATTCAAAATATTTACCAAAGAGTCTGGGTAAGTGAGGGAGGAAGAGAGGAAGGAAGGAAGGAAGGGAGGGAGGAAGCGAGGGAGGGAGGGAGGGAGGAAGGGAGGGAGGTACTGGGTGTGTAAGAGGAAATACGATGACAAAGGGAGGGAGGGACAAAGCCAGGAGAGAAAGATAGGGAGAGAGCCAGGGAGAGAAAATGAAAAGCGAGGAAAGAAGGGTGAGGGAGTACAAAGGAGGACGAAGGAAAGCAAACAGCAAAAGGCCTGTTGGTCCTGTCACGGCTGTCTGGGATAAGAAAGACTATGACAAAAACAAACAAACAAACAAACAATTCTATGATAAGGACACAAAAGCAGGTACGTAGGTTGGATGACAGGTAGCAAGGTAGGTATGAAGCTATGAGGTAGGTAGGTAGGTAGGTAGGTAGGTAGGTAGGTAGATAGGTAGGCAGGTAGGAAAGTACGCAGGTAAGAAGGTTGGTAGGTAGGTAAGGACGCAGGCAAGAAGAGAGAGAACCAGGCAGGAAGGTATGTAGGTAGGTGGGGCGGAAGGTGAGGCAACGAAAGAGAGGAGGAAGAATAGACAACAGGAAGGCAGAGAGAAGGAAGGAAGGAAGAAATGACGAGAGAGAGAAAGGAAGGAAAGAAGCAAGAGATAAAGGAAGGAAGGAAGGAAGGAAGGAACGAAGGAAGAGATGAAGGAAGGAAGGAAGGAAAGAAGGAAGAGAGAAAGGCAGGAAGGAAGGAGGCAAGGAAGGAAGGAAGGAAAGAAGGAAGGAGTAACAAAAGGAGAATGCATGACTGAGGGTGAAGGAGGGAAGGAAGGATGCAACAAAGGAGAGAATGATGGCGGAAGGAGGGAGGAAAGAACAATATGGAGGGAGGGAGGGAGGGATTTAGAGAATGACGAAGGGCGTAAAGAGAAAGAATAATGGTGATGGATGAAGGAGGGAAGAGGAAAGAGGATAAGAAGAAGAGGAGGAAGAGGAGGAGGAGGAGGAGGAGGAGGAGGAAAGTGAAATGGACACACACACACACACACACACACACACAGATAGACTGATAGATAGACAGACTGATAGATAAACAAGAAAGTCACAAGCATCGAAACAGTATAAATAAGTCGATTATTATTCTCTCTCTCTCTCTCTCTCTCTCTCTCTCTCTCTCTCTCTCTCTCTCTCTCACTCACTTTTATCGTTTTTCTCTCTCTTTCCCTCGGCACTTTCCCCCTGTGATTGTTCTGTCAGTCACATGAAAAAGGAAAAGGAAAAATAAAGTGCTTTCTGTCATGTGTTGAGAGATTTTATGTTCTCTCTCTCTCTCTCTCTCCTAATAAAGGATAGTGAATATTTATCTTTATTTTCTCCCTACGTTGTTAGTGTTACATTTACTAACTTTTTTTTTTTTATTTGGTTTAAAATATAACTCAATTTTCTTTCCTGATTTTTGAGGAGTTGTAAAATTAGTTGAGAGAGAGAGAGAGAGAGAGAGAGAGAGAGAGAGAGAGAGAGAGAGAGAGAGAGAATCGTCCAATCCAAGCTGACCCTTATCTTTAATTTACTCCCTTTATATACACTTTTACCTTAACACTTTTCTTTAAGGGATTGAAACTCTTAAAATTTTCTTGAAGGAATTGAAACTTTCTTTAATTTTTTCTTGAAGGAATTGAAACGTTCTTAAACTTCCTTGTCTTCCGCCCACACTCCTAGTTAGTCTCTCACGTCCATCTTCTGGTTCGACGCTTTTACTGCCACTTCACTCACTCACTCTCTCTCTCTCTCTCTCTCTCTAATTTAAGCCACATACACTCTTGCCTCCCCTTCC
>NC_137015.1:40049904-40052404 GCF_032717465.1 Coenobita brevimanus | reverse complement strand
GCAAGGTATCAACCCACACACTGCAGAGGGCATTTAAAATCATAATCCGTCGTGTATATTTGTGTGAATTGCAAAATGGTGGAGATTCTCAACATCTGTTTTAAGAAATGCAAACTCTCCATACCGTTGCGTTATTTTTCGAAACACCCCGTATTTTTAAAAGATATAATAATGTTTTTCTTGAGAGTAATTGTATTTTTGGTCTATTTTTGCTGTATCAAGTATTTCTCAGTGGGTTATTCTGTGTGTATGACCAGGTGTTAATTATATAAACACTACAGGTAAACCAGTGTAATACCAGGTAATTCCAGGTATTAATTATATAAGGACTATACTGTACTGTAGAGTGAGAGACTGACGAGAAGAGTGTATGTGAGTGAGGTGGAGGGGGGGAGAGGGAGGGGGAGGCCAAGGATGAGATGGAGGGATGGAGTGGAGAGGTATATGAGAGAGGAGGGTGTGAGCTGGGAGCAGGGCAATGAAATGGCGGGGGACAGGGCGACATGGAGGCGATTTGTTTGTGGCCACCCCTTACGGGATTAAGGCGTCTGGCAGTAGATAGAAAGATAGACTACAGGTTGGCCCGATTAATACCAGGTAACACCAGGTATTTTCCTATAAGCACTACAGGTAAGCCAGATTAATACCAGGTAACACCAGGTATAATTTTATCACCTGAACAATGTACAATTCTGGCTAAGTACACCCCGACGCAGCCAAAGGGTTAATAATACCACCATCACACCTAAAAAGTGGTATTAATTATGCAAGGCCAAAAAATACCATGTCCTCGTTTTCTTTAGCCTGCCTGCCTAGGGGGGGGGGACGAGGGGAAACTGAGGTAAAAATGTATATATTAAACTTGGAGGATTTTTGAAGAGAAATGCTGGAGGTGGTTGGCAAGTGGAGGGAAGGAAGGAAGGAAGAAGAGAGGGAGAAAGGAGGGAGAGAGAGGGAAGGAAGGAAGAAGAGAGGACGGAGGGATGGAGAGAGAGAGGGAAGAAAGGAATTTTGGAGGAAAATGGGGAAGTACAATGGTGTGAAAGAAGGGAAATGAATGAAGGAAAGATTGAGTGAAGGAAGATGAAGTGGCTGGAGAGAAATGGACACTTGAAGGAAGGCAGGAGAGAAGGAGGGAGGATGGAAGGAAGGAAGGAAGAAAGGAAGGGAGGGAAGGGGAGGGAAGGGAAGGGAAGGGAAGGGAAGGGAAGGGAAGGGAAGGGAAGGGAAGGGAAGGAAAGGAAGGACGGAACGAACGAACGAATCAATGAATGAAGGAAGAAAGGAAGGGAAGGAGGGAGGGAGGGAAGGAAGGGGTGTGGGAAGGATAGAGAGAGGAGAAGGATAAGTAGGAAGGAAGGATATAAAAACACAAAGAAGGCAGGAAAGACGGAAAGGAAGACGGAGGAATGAATAAATTTGAGGATGGAAGGATACTGTGTGTGTATGTGTGTGTGTGTGTGTGTGTGTGTGTGTGTGTGTGTGTACTCGTTCAACACACACTCTACTCAGATGCTGTTCTGTTTGTATTTGTAAAGACAGCATCACACCACCTCTCTCTCTCTCTCTCTCTCTCTCACACACACACACACACACACACACACACACACACACACACACACACACACACACACACACACACACACTCACACACGCAGTTTCTTTCTCACTCAGGCACACACATAAAGAACAAACAGGTATTAAAACACACTAAACGACCTTCCTCCTCCCTCTGCTCCCTCCCCCTCCCTCTGCTCCCTCCCCTCCCCCTCCCTCTTGCTCACATATCTTCCTCTTTCTCCTCTTACTCATGTTCTCACTCCTCCTCCTCTTCTTCCTCCTCCTCTTCTTCCTTTCACCTTCTGCCTTCACGTGCGATTGAAAACACCTGTGCGATTTCTTTCTCGCTCAACTCCCCCAAAAACAATACCTGAGAGAGAGAGAGAGAGAGAGAGAGAGAGAGAGAGAGAGAGAGAGAGAGAGAGAGAGAGAGTAATTACTGGTGTAGTGTACTGTTCTGGCACAAAGTTTTATCCCAGGCGAGAGGAATGTTGCAAATTAAAGTGAGGTAATGTGAGAAAGTGAGCCAGGGTCTTGTGAGCTAGTTTTATTACACATGGCTTCTTGATGACATACAACTTTCTCTCCCTCTCTCTCTCTCTCTCTCTCTCTCTCTCTCTCTCAGCATTGGGAAATACTATTCGAACAGAAATTCTTTTGGATTTGTGCCAGTGCGTGTTCTTTTCAACGTATTCCGGATTTAGACCCTCTATGCAAGGAAGGAAGAGGAGGAGGAGGAGGAGGAGGAGGAGGAGGAGGAGAAGGAGGGGGAGGAGGAGGAGGAGGAGGAGGAGGGAGGGAGGGAGGAAGGAGCTGAGTAGGGAGGCTGCACACACACACACACACACACACACACACACACACACACACACACACACACACACACACACACACACACACACATCATTACTGGGGATGTTCCGTGCCTGCTAATACACCT
>NC_137015.1:40017404-40024904 GCF_032717465.1 Coenobita brevimanus | reverse complement strand
ATGTATGTTTATGCAGACTACATACATAACACATACATGCACATACACAAACATACATACATAAATACACATAATACATATACAGGGAAAAGTATATTCATATTTCCAGACTCCCCCCCCCTCTCTCTCTTACTCGTATCTTCTTTTCATCGGACCTAATTCTCTCTCTCTCTCTCTCTCTCTCTCTCTCTCTTGATTGGCTGGGAGTCAACCAATGGTCTTTATCCTCTTAACTGCCTCTGTCTTATCTGTCTGTCTCATTCTCTGGATCCTTGTTCACTCCCTTCTCTCTCTCTCTCTCTCTCTCTCTCTCTCTCTCTCTCTCGCTCGCGCGCGCGCGCTATTACATGAAGATTAATGCTGTATATGTAAAATAAATCGCTTTGGAACAGATGCTACGAAGACTGCCGCGTGACGCAAGACGGGGCAAGGCAGCGTCAAGGAAGTTTAAATGGCGGAGGTAGAGAGCAACAAGAAATATCTGACAAGCTTGGAAACACATATATTCCAATCAAACCTTCATTAATTACTAACTCAAAATACTCTCTACACTTTCAAAAATATCTGTACTTACTCACTGGTGGCCATAAATGATTGTGAAGCTGCAGAATCAAAATAATGAAACGAAAATTCAAACACTCACTAGACATTCAAACTTGATGTGCGGAACTGACAGGTGGAGACGGGCAGCATCCGTTGTATTCCTCCGCGTCTCATACCACATCGTCTAGTACCTACTTCTTCTCTATATATTTCATTCTATAGCGAGTTTATAATCACTACATACTATACATTGCATCTATATTGATAACATAAAGATATAAAAGGCATACAGATGAATAATAAAGGGCAACATGCATATTACATCGCCGAGGAAAGGACGCCACAAGCCCTCCCAGGTTGGGTGCAAGACGGGCTAGTGAGGTGTTCTGCGGCCGGAGACGCTGCCCAGTACCCTCACAATTTCTTACCCTGTTATCTCTATCTATATCACCTAACTAACCCCACACTTGTTATTCACGTAATCTATATCGATATTTACAGGACACACGATACATAATTTACCAGTAATGCGTAAAATGCAAATAAATTCTAAGGGAAGGGAGGCTACGAAACTTGTGTTTCTCCGCGAAGAAAGTAGTTCCGGTGAGGCGATGCGGGGCGACCGTGACTTCAAGCTTTTAACCGTCAGGTGAGAGAGAGAGAGAGAGAGAGAGAGAGAGAGAGAGAGAGAGAGAGAGCTGCTGGTAAATACAACACATGCAAGGAATGATACATCAGTAAAGCCACGCGTAACACTTAAAAACCATTGAATTCCTCATCAAAACTGTTCATTTTCTGTTGATATTAACCTAACCATTTCAGTCTCACATAAACTGCCTCTCAGTAATATTGCAATACCCTAAGATTTTCCTTATTGTATCGCTTTTCTCACAACTGAACGAAAAATAAAGCAGGTAATAAAAGCGAAATGAAGGAAGTACAGTTCTCTTTCTTCCCTCCCCCTTTCGTTAGCCATCTTGAATCTTAGCGGGTTAATTTCTAGCAGCCATGTTGAAAGAAAGGAAGAGGGGAAGGTAAAATAAAGGAATAAATGCATAAAGTAAAGGAAGAGATGGATAATTAATGAAGAGTGTTAATGTACTGAGAAATTTGCATGGTGTGTTGGGTAAATGGCCTCCCTCTCTCTCTCTCTCTCTCTCTCTCTCTTTCCAATACCAATACCATTTGTCACCTGAATAAATTGACCAGGTGAGCGAGTTAGTTAATTTAAATGGACATAGCTATAATAATAATAATAATAATAATAATAATAGCTGTAGTAGTAATGGTGGTAGTAGTAGCAGTAGTAAAAGTAGTAGCAGTTGGTAGTATACGTGTGTACGATATGTATGCTGTGTGGTGTGGTGTGGTGTGGTGCTGTGTTGTGGTGTGTTGCGTGGTGTGGTGTGGTGTAGTGTGGTGTGGTGTGGTGTGGTGTGGTGTGGTGTGGTGCTGTGTTGTGGTGTGTTGCGTGGTGTGGTGTGGTGTGGTGTGGTGTGGTGTGGTGTGGTGCTGTGTTGTGGTGTGTTGCGTGGTGTGGTGTGGTGTGGTGTAAATAACGTTTGATATGCCAGTAAAGCCAACACACACACACACGGTCTGCCTGTATTTGTGTTGCGATCTTGGGTTTAGTGTGTGTGTGTGCGTGTGTGTGTGTGTGTGTGTGTGTGTGTGTGTGTGTGTGTGTGTGTGTGTGTGTGTGTGTGTGTGTGTGTGTGTGTGTGTGTGTGTGTGTGTGTGTGTGTGTGTGTGTGTGTGTGTGTGTGTGTGTGTGTGTGTTTGTGTGTGTGTGTGTGTGTGCCAACATCTCTCTCCTCTTTCCCTCTTCCTCCCAAACATTTCCTTCTGCTCTCTTTTTACTGCTTTTACCCTTTTGTGTGTGTGTGTGTGTGTGTGTGTGTGTGTGTGTGTGTGTGTGTGTGTGTGTGTGTGTGTGTGCAGGAGGACTGACCTGCCAACCTTAGTGGTGAGAGAGAGAGAGAGAGAGAGAGAGAGAGAGAGGGGGGAGGGGGTCGCAAGGGAAACTCGATATAATTCCCCTTAAAAAAACTCATGATTTTTTTTTTTATTCACGAAGTTAGATAAAACCATGTAGGTAAGTCTCTCTCTCTCTCTCTCTCTCTCTCTCTCTCTCTCTCTGTACTTGCTCCTTTCTTCATTTTTCTTGCAGTGTTTTCTTTCTTAACTCCTATGCTCTCTGCCTCCTTGCTGTTCCCATTAATTCCTTTTTCATTGCTATTTATGTCTTTCTTTCCTCTCTCCTCATCCTCGTCCTCTCCCTGCAGACAAACAGAGACAAAAGAGAGACAAGAGAGAGAGAGAGAGAGAGAGAGAGAGAGAGAGAGAGAGAGAGAGAGGGAGAGGGAGAGAGGGAGAGAGAGAGAGAGAGAGAGGAGGGGAGAGAGAGGGATCAAACATGCAAACACAGTGGAAGAAAAACAACGAATTCCTGTAAAAAATCCCCAATCCAAAACAGTCATGTACTCCCCATCAGGTGTGGCCATGCCTACGTGCGGGCACCTGATTGCATGTAAACACACCCACGAGGCAGTGTTTAACTCCCATATTGTGGTTGTTTGTTCTCTCTCTCTCTCTCTCTCTCTCTCTCTCTCTCTCTCTCTCTCTCTCTCTCTCACGTGTAATCAGGTAATTGTCTCTGCTCCAGGTATCACATTGATTGTCAAAGTCGTGGCTGTTTACCTGGCCAATCAGAGCCACTCCACTAAAAGCCCTTCCTGTCCACTGTTGCTTGCTATTGTCCCTCTCTGAGAGAGAGAGAGAGAGAGAGAGAGAGAGAGAGAGAGAGAGAGAGAGAGAGAGAGAGAGAGAGAGAGAGAGAGAGAGAGAGAGAGAGAGAGAGAGAGAGAGAGAGAGACGTAAAACAAGACAACAGTAAAAGTGTCAAACGGGAAATTGAGAAAATGGAGAAAGAAATAGTGTTCAAGGTAAGGGTAAAGGAAGGGAAGGAAGGGTAAGGTAACGCAGAGTGAAGTGTAGGAGGGTAAAGGAAGGGAAGGAAGGGTAAGGTAACGCAGAGTGAAGAGTAGGAGGGTAAAGGAAGGGAAGGAAGGGTAAGGTAACGCAGAGTGAAGAGTAGGAGGGTAAAGGAAGGGAAGGAAGGGTAAGGTAACGCAGAGTGAAGTGTAGGAGGGTAAAGGAAGGGAAGGAAGGGTAAGGTAACGCAGAGTGAAGTGTAGGAGGGTAAAGGAAGGGAAGGAAGGGTAAGGTAACGCAGAGTGAAGAGTAGGAGGGTAAAGGAAGGGAAGGAAGGGTAAGGTAGAATGAAGTGTGGGAGGGTAAACGAAGGGAAGGTGTTGTAGTGGTGGTTGTGAAGGATGTACTTGTGTGTGTGTGTGTGTGTGTGTGTGTGTGTGTGTGTGTGTGTGTGTACATGGATACATACACACTGAACACACACACACACTTTCTCTCGTATTTCTATGACTCATCCTCAGTTCTTCTTTAATATTTTATCCACCGCAGTATTGGATTTTCTCTCTCTCTCTCTCTCTCTCAAAAACTAATGGGTAATATCCTTCTCCCTCACACCTGCATCACATAATTGCTGTCATCAAAGCTTACGTTATTACCTGCTTTATGGTGCCATGATGGTGGGTGGGGACAGTGATTGCGTGCGTGTGTGCGTGTGCGTGTGTGCAGGGAGAGGGAGTCCATGATGTCTGTTGTGGATGGGAACAAGTGTAGGTAGATGGATGGGGAGGGTGGGCGGATCTGTGGGTGGGGGAAGTATCTGTGTATCTACCTATCTATCAATCTGTCTGGCTATCTATCTATCTGTCTATCTATCTATCTGTCTCTGGCAGCAGACCAAGAGATCAGTTGATGACGTGGAGAGAGAGAGAGAAAAACAGAGAGATGCAAGATGTTTGCGGGAGTTAAAGGAGGCAAGATAATTACATATTATATCTTTGAGATAGAGCCTTGATGGACTATGTGGTTGTGTCTAGGAATGTAATAGGAAGATTGTTGGATGTGAGAGTTCTGAGAGGGGAGGGTGGAGGTAGGTCTGACCACTACCTGGTGGAGGGAAAGTTAAGAGTAGGTAAGAGATGGGTGAGAGCTAGGAGGGTTAGGTGTGGCAGGGAGGTTTTGAAAGTGAGTGAGTTGGATAAAAGAGAGAAAAAGATAGAGTATCAGGAGAAATTGAAAGATGAGTGGAACGCAGTGAAAGATCGTGAAAATGGCAGCGTGGAGGAGGAATGGCAGTTGTTTAAGAGTGCTGTGGTGGGGCATGCAGAAGAGGTGTGTGGTGTGAGACGTGTGGGTGGTGGTGTAAGAAAAGGAAGTGAATGGTGGTGCGAGGAAGTAAGTATGGCTGTGGCTGAGAAGAAACGTGCATATGAAGTGTGGCTGCAGAGGAAGGATGAGATGTCATATGAAAGGTATAAGGAAAAGAGGAATAGAGCGAGAAGGGCTGTGCGTGATGCTAAAGTGGCAGCAGATGAGAGGTGGGGTAGGCGGCTGACAGAGAATTTTCAACAGAATAAGAAAATGTTTTGGAAGGAGGTGAAAAGGGTGCGAAAGGGAGAGTCTGGGAAGGAAGAACGAGTAAAAGCAGAGGATGGAAGGATGTTAATTGAGATGGATGCAGTAAGGAAGAGATGGGCAGAGTATTTTGAAAGATTGTTAAATGTAGAGGAGGAAAGGGTGGCTGAGATTGTGGCGGATAGAAGGGTGCAAGGAATAAATGTGTTGGGAGAGTTAAATGATTCTTTGATCACGAAGGAGGAAATGGAGAAGGCAGTAAAGGAGATGAAAACAGGGAAAGCTGCAGGTATGGATGGGTGTGCTGTGGAATGCCTGAAGGGTGGTGGAGTGACTATTGTTGACTGGTTAGTAAGATTGTTGAATGTGTGCTTTGAGAAAGGTATGGTGCCATTTGACTGGGCAAGTGCTTGTGTGGTCCCGTTGTATAAAGGCAAGGGTGATAAGTATGCATGTACTAGCTTTAGGGGTATAAGTCTGTTGAGTGTTGTAGGTAAAGTGTATGGTAGAGTGTTAATTATGAGAGTTAGAGAGGGTACAGAGGGAGTGATTAGTGATAAGCAGTGTGGCTTTAGGAGAGGGAGGGGATGCGCTGATCAGGTGTTTGCTGTGAGACAAGTGTGTGAAAAGTATTTAGCGAAAGGCAAGGAGGTGTTTTGGGCATTTATGGATTTAGAGAAAGCTTATGATAGAATTGATAGGGAGGCTTTGTGGACTGTTTTAAGATTGTATGGACTTGATGGTAGGTTACTAAAAGGGGTGAAAAGTTTTTATGTAAATAGTAGAGCGTGTGTAAGAGTGGGAAATGCTGTGAGTGATTGGTTTCCCGTGAGAGTGGGGCTGCGACAGGGATGTGTGATGTCGCCTTGGTTGTTTAACATTTACATGGATGGTGTTGTAAGGGAGGTGAATGCAAGAGTTTTAGGTGGTCTGAGTCTGGTAAATGTCGATGGAGGAGAGTGGAATCTGAAGCAGCTGCTGTTTGCAGATGATACTGCACTGGTGACTGATTCAGAGGAGAGATTGAGACAGTTGGTAGAGGAGTTTGGAAGGGTGTGTGAAAGGAGGAAATTGAAAGTAAATGAGAATAAGAGTAAAGTGATGAAGTGTACGAGGTTGATAGATGGTAGGGGGATGAATATAGTTTTGAATGGTGAGTTGCTTGAGGAGGTAGATTGTTTTAAATATCTAGGGTCACATGTTGCTGTGGATGGAAGAATAGATGCAGAAGTGAAGTTTAGAATAAATGAAGTAGGAAAGGTGCTGGGAGGAATGAAAAAAGTGTTTAAATGTCGTTCGCTTAGAATGGATGTAAAGAGAAGGCTGTATGAGGGTGTTGTGGTACCGACTGCATTATATGGGGCTGAAACATGGAATATGGGTGTAGCAGAGAGGAAAAGTTTGAATGTAATGGAGATGAGATGTCTGAGGAGTATGTGTGGAGTGACGCGTATGGATCGAGTGCGAAATGATGAAGTGCGAAGGAGAACTGGAGTTGTTCGGGAGATGGCTGGTAGAGTTGAGCAGAGGGTGTTGCAATGGTTTGGGCATATGGAGAGAATGGATAATGAGCGATTGGTGAAAAAGATAACTAGATCTGATGTGAGAGGTGTAAGGCTGAGAGGAAGACCACGAATAGGATGGATGGACAGTGTGAAGAGAGCGCTGGATGCGAGAGGGATGTCTGTTGAGCAAGGAAGAGTGGCTGTGCGTGACAGAAATAAATGGAGAGAAATTGTGAATGAATAAGTGATGACGCAGCCCTGAGGGGATATTCTCCCGCATTTGGTCTGATCAGCTAGTCAGGTCAGGTGCGGGTAAGGGGATGGATCTGTTATGATGTGGCAGGGGTAAACCAGTTCTGCTGTCGGGCCCTGCTGCGGATGTCACTGATTGCATTGCGCAGTTGACCCTTGTGCGGTGTGATGCGGTGAGGATCTGTCCGTTCTCCCCTTTGGAGCTAAGATGCGAATGAATGTGTTTGAATGGATGAGTAAATGGAGAGTGAGTCGTCCTGTCTCGGCTACCTCCCTTTTCTTGGGGGAAGCAGCCTAGGTATATAGATAGATAGATAGATAGATCTTTGAGAAGAAAACCCATTACGCCTCCAGCAATTCCTCCCTCCCTCCCTCCCTCCCTCCCTTTCTCCCTCAGGCCACAATTTCCAACATACCTCCAGTGGACCCTCTTACCTTCCCTCTCTCTCTCTCTCTCTCTCTCCAGGAAGAAGATATAAGAAGGCACTGCACTTGGATAAGAACACAAAAGAACTTCCGGGAACCTGGACCAACGCTTGAAAAAGAGCATGTGTGTGTGTGTGTGTGTGTGTGTGTGTGTGTGTGTGTGTGTATACATCACCTGGTCTCTGCCAATGTCTGTGTTTATATCATACTTTTACATAACTCAGAACGCGACCCAGTTGCAGTTATTCTCTCTCTCCCTCCCTTCCTC
>NC_137015.1:40002404-40004904 GCF_032717465.1 Coenobita brevimanus | reverse complement strand
CGTGCGTGCGCGCGCGCGCGCAGGTGTGTGGGAATATAATTAAGGATGACAGGTAATTTGGCCATTATCTTCCCCCTTTACTGACACACACACACACACACACACACACACACGAACAGCCGGAGAGAGCGGACGTCCAAGGCATCGCTCCTAACCTTGAGTAGTTTCAGGAATTTTGTCTGTCCTGTCTCCTAGGGTCTTTCTATAAATTTAAAATAATGAAAGTTAGTAAACTACCAAAAATGTAAAGATTTGTTGGCAATAATATACATGAATGTTTGTGGCTTATTCGGTAACAGCTGTTTAGGTACTTGATCGGTACGTTAAAGATGGCCGAAAATGTAAACAATGAGGGAATGGAATTTCAAGGTTTTGATGCTAATACTAATGTCATGGACCTGGTGAAAACATTAATTATGAGGATTAGTGAACTCGAAAAAAAAGTAGAGAATCTAGTGATAAAGGATGTGTCAGGAAATACGGAAACCACCATACAGAGTCTAATCCAGTCCAACGAAACAGCCAATGAAGAGATTAGGAATTTGAAGAGGGAAAATGTTGAACTGAGGAGGAAACTTGAAGAGAGTACTAATAAAACGGAGAAGGTGAGTAATGTATTAGAAGAACATAAGGCAAAGTGGGCACACGTAGAAGAAGAACAGAAAGAAGTGGTCAGCTTAAGAGAGATCATCCAGGAAGAAAGGGAAATGAACAAGAAAGAAATGGAAGAAAATGTAGTGAAAATACTGAAGAAAAAAGAGAAAATAGTGAGAGAAACTGTAGAAAGGAACAGATGTGTGGTAGTATTTGGAAACAGGGAAGAGGAAGAAAAGGTTAGGTTCGCAAGACTCGAGAGAGACACGAACATGGTGAGAGGAATATTAGGCAAGATTGACCCCGAAGGAGACAAGTGGGTAAAAGAAATTGAGGAAGTAAGGAGGATAGGGCCTTATAAGAAAGGGGAAACAAGACCAATGAGAGTCAAGTTTACATCAGAAAGTGTAATAAATGAGATACTTAAAGTGACCTGGAAATTAAGCAAAGAGGCGGGGATGGAAAATATTATAATAAGAAAAGATCTGAATGAAGAAGAAAGAGAAGTTTTAAAATCATTAAAGGAAGAAGTAAAGGAAAAAAATGATAAGAGGACAGAGGAAGAACGTAATACTTTTTTTTGGAGAGTATTGGATATGAAAGTAAGGAAATGATATTTAAGGAAATAGAAGTGAAGGAAACTAAGGGGGATGGTTGTGAAAGATCAGAAGTTGAGGAAGTGGTACGGACAGAGAGTAGGAGAGAAGAGGGTACTAATAATGTCAAAAATAATTTGAAGGTGATATATACTAATGTTGATGGTTTCATATCGACAAGGATCGAAATTAATGATTTCTTGAGAGAACATGAACCTGATGTCATGTGCTTTGTAGAGACCAAATTAAGAGAAGATATTGATGTTCATTTGGGAGATGGTAAATACAAACTGTGGAGAAAAGACAGAAAAGAAAAAAAGGGAGGAGGAGTGATGATAGCAGTGAAGAACAACATAAATGTAGATACTGTGGAAATGGGAGAAGGCAGGGCTGAAGTGATATATATGAAATTAGAAACTGGAGAGAATGTTAAGAGAGATATGGCGGTAGTGTATGTTCCCCCAAAGACGAGAGCATGGAAGGATGACGAATACCATGAGATGTTGTCAGATATGGCTAGCTACTTGCAAAAAATAATTGAGAAAAGCAATAATATAATTTTGGTGGGTGACTTTAATTGTAAAGAGGTGAACTGGGAGGAATGGTACTCGGGAGGCTGCGAGGATTCGTGGGGCACTATGTTATTAAATATAATAATGAATAATGTGATGACGCAATGGGTCAAAGAAGAGACACGGTTTCGAGGTGAGGACACACCAGCAAGGTTAGATTTACTGTTCACCAAAGAACCCGATGTAATAGAATCATTGGAATATCTCTGTCCTTTGGGAAAAAGTGATCACGTGGTCATTGAGTTCCAGATGTTAATAGGAAACGTCGAGCCAAGAGACGAGCTTCATAGACAGGGAAGATACAACTTTGGCAAAGCAAATTTTACAGGCTTGAGAAACTTTTTGAAAATGCGGATTGGAGAAAATTCAGAGAAACAAGAGAGATACAGAGGAAGTGGGATATCTTTCTAGACCTCTATAATTTGGGAGTGGAAAAATTTGTACCAAGAGTAAGAGGGAAAGAAAACAGGAAAAAGGAGTGGTTTAATAGAAGGTGTATGATAGCCAAAAAAGAGAGAGATAAGGCGTGGAACAATTGGAGAAAGAGAGGTAACGACAGAACAAAGGAAGAATATAAAAGAACAAGAAACGAATACACAAGAATACGTAGGGAAGAAGAAAGGAATTTTGAAAAAGGTATAATTGACAAATGCAAGGATGAACCCAAATTGTTTTATAGATTTGTTAATGGTAAACTGAAACAAAAGGAAGGAATCACCAAGCTGAAAGTAGATGGAG
>NC_137015.1:39992404-39997404 GCF_032717465.1 Coenobita brevimanus | reverse complement strand
TGTGTGTGTGTGTGTGTGTGTGTGTGTGTGTGTGTGTGTGTGTGTGTGTGTGTGTGTTCTGTGGGTCTATTGAGAGGAAGTAGAAGGAGAGGAGATATTAGAGGAGATGAGAGAAGGAGATTTAGAGGACGAAGAAGAATTATAAAAAGGTTGGACGGTCAAGGTTGAAGGAAGAAAGTTGGAGGAGGGAATTTTCAATGAGAGAGAGAGAGAGAGAGAGAGAGAGAGAGAGAGAGAGAGAGAGAGAGAGAGAGAGAGAAATCCAATACTGCGGTGGATTATAAGAAGAACTGAGGATGAGTCATAGAAATACTAGAGAAAGTGTGTGTGTGTGTTTAGTGTGTATGTATCGATGTACACATACACACACACACACACACACACACACACACACACACACACACACACACACACACCTCGCCACACTCTCCTTAACTCACAAACTTTCTTTCTTTTAAAACACATCATTTTTTTCTTCAGTTTTTCTTATCTTTTCAGACTTTATCCTTGGGCAAGTTTATATACCTTTAGCAAACTTTCTCTCTCTCTCGCTCTCTCTCTCTCTGGATTTTTCGCATCCATCACAATAATCACAACTCTGATGGTTTCCACATTTATCTCAATTTGTACGAAATAACATGTTAACATTTGATTTATGCTGTGTGTGTGTGTGTGTGTGTGTGTGTGTGTGTGTGTGTGTGTGTGTGTGTGTGTGTGTGAGAGAGAGAGAGAGAGAGAGATAGAGAGACAGCAGGGTATGGGACCTGGCATTGATTCCCTATATTCATGGTAGGATGAGCTGGCTGTAATGACTCTCTCTCTCTCTCTCTCTCTCTCTCTCTCTCTCTCTCTCTCTCTCTCTCTCTCTCTCTCTCTCAATAAAAGCCATAAAAGCAAGATACGGACCGGAAACAGAAAAATATTGCAGAAATTTCAGAGCTGACCAAGATATATACTGATATATCACCCCAGGGAAGGAAGGAAGAAGGGAAGGAGGGAAGGAGGGAAGGAAGGAAGGAAGGAACAAATGACGATGACAAAATGGACATAAATAAGGAACGATGGAATCAAAGAATGTTGCCACCTACCTACATACGTACCTACCTACCTACTTACATACCTACCTACCTACATACGTACCTACCTACCTACCAAGCCTACCTACTGACTAAAAACCTTAACGGAGAATATCAGTATTACTTAAAAGGCGTTTGAAAAATATGGTACCGAATGTGAAAATATATGAATGAATGAACGAATAAGTCCTGGAGCACACAACCGATTGAAGACAAATGGAAAAATGTAGAGAGACGGTCTCACACACACACACACACACACACACACACACACACACACACACACACACACACACACACACACACACACACACACACACACACACACACACACACACACACACACACACACACACACACACACACACACACACACACACACACACACACACAAACATATACAGGAAATAAACAAACACATTACAGCCTCGATGCAATGGAATCTGTTTTAACTGCTCCCTGAATGTGCCACTTTCTCTCTCTCTCTCTCTCTCTCTCTCTCTCTCCTTCTCTCTCTCTCTCTCATAAACAACTGGACAAGCCAGGTCAGCAACGCCAGTGGCTGAGAATGACATTTTATGCAGCGGAAAGGAGGCGGGGAAGAGGAGGAAGAAGGGTGAGGTAGAGGAGGAAGAGGAGTGAGGAAGAGGAGGAGGAGTGGGCAAGAGGAGGAAGAGAAGTGAGAAAGAGAGGGGGAAGAGGAGGTAGAGAGAAGACGAAGAAAAGGGGGAAGAGGAATGAGGAAGAGAGAGGGAACAGGAGGAAGACGAGTGAGGATGAGGAGGAGGAGGAAAAGGAATGAGGAAGAAAGGAAGAGGAGGTAGAGTGAGGAAGAGAGGGAAGGAAGAGAAGGAAGAAGATTGAGGAGGAAAGGGAGGACGAGGAGTGAGCAAGACGAGGATGAGGACTAAAGAAGAGAAGTATAA
This sequence comes from Coenobita brevimanus, assembly GCF_032717465.1. Taxonomy (NCBI): domain Eukaryota; kingdom Metazoa; phylum Arthropoda; class Malacostraca; order Decapoda; family Coenobitidae; genus Coenobita; species Coenobita brevimanus. The sequence continues at coordinate 39,995,402 of NC_137015.1, read as the reverse complement.
GGAAGAGGAGAGAACAGAGGAAGAGAGGAAAGAAGAGGAGAGGGGTGAGGAAGAGAGGGAGGAAGAGGAGGAGAGTGAGTAAGACAGGGAGAGAAAGGAGGCAGAGTGATAAAGAGAATAATGGAGGTATAAGGCCAGGTATTGGATCACTTCTCACACCGGAAGCGATAGCGAGAAGGATGTTGAGAGAGAGAGAGAGAGAGAGAGAGAGAGAGAGAGAGAGAGAGAGAGAGAGAGAGAGAGAGAGATACATTACCACACATTCACTGCCTCATTACCTTCGTTATGCAAATCTCTCATTATCACTTCTCTCACTTTTCAACATATCTACATTTTACATCATTCCCCTCCATTATGCTCTCTCTCTCTCTCTCTCTCTCTCTCTCTCTCTTTCTCTCTCTCTCTCTCTCTCTCTCTCACATCGTATTTTTACCTGCCTGAAAGCTTAAATTCCTGTCTTTCCGCTACGCCTTACCCAAAACTGAACACCTTTAATTAAGCACCTGTATTTATAAGATGAGTGCGAGGGGGGGGGGTTAGGGGGATAAGAGACAGACAGACAGACGAACAGAAAGACAGACAGACAGACGAACAGAAAGACAGACAGACAGATAGACGGACGAAAAGACAGACAAACAGACAGACAGACAATCCGCCACGTCTGCTCCAGTGTTTTACAAAAGGTGCTCAGGTACGTTTCAGATATTCTCCATTTATCCCCCCTTCCCCCCCCGTGTGTGTGTGTGTGTGTGTGTGTGTGTGTGTGTGTGTGTGTGTGTGTGTGTGTGTGTGTATGTATGTATGTATATGTTTGTGTACGTGTGTATATGTTTATATTTAAGTAATTCACCGGGTCGGTCAGGATCACTTGATGGTCGTGATCATCAGCTTTTATCCTCCCGGAAGGGAGCTGAGAGCTCATATAGCCCTATCTAAGGGCAAGGCTGTGCCCTTCACACACGCACACACCCGTCCCCTTGCTCAAGGGGGACAGTAACCACCCACTTCGTCAGTGAAACTTTTCGCAACCTGAGCGAGGCGCGAACTCCCGTCCACCAGTTGGCAAGCGAGAGCGTTACCACTGCACCAGCGAGCGGTGTGTGTGTGTGTGTGTGTGTGTGTGTGTGTGTGTGTGTGTGTGTGTGTGTGTATTATGAAAAAAAAAAATTATAAAACAAAATCCAAAAAAACAATAGAGAAATGATGCCAAAAGCCTGACCTGTTGTAAACTTTCTTGTGTGCGAGGCTGAAAAGTTTGCACGTAAAATTTAAAGATATTACATCAGAGAGAGAGAGAGAGAGAGAGAGAGAGAGAGAGAGAGAGAGAGAGAGAGAGAGAGAGAGAAACCCTATTACTTAAACTCCTGCACCCAATATTTACACAGGCAACTCTGAGGTGAGGCGGAGGGAGAGGGGAGGGAGAGGTGAGACGGATTGAGGAGAAATGTAGAGGGGAGGGAAGTGAGGAAGGAGAGAGAGAGAGAGAGAGGAAAGGAGACGTGAAGAAGGAAAAGGAAGGAGGGGAAAGAAAGAGGAAGGAGTGGAAGGAAAGAGGAGAGACTGGAAAGAAGGAAGGAGGGGAAGGAAGGAGGATGAATAAAGGATAAAAAAGAATATGAAGTGTAGGAAGAAAGGATGAAGGAAGAGAGAAGAGAGGAGGAAAGATGGAAGTGGAGGAACAAAATGTGAGAGGGAATGCAGGTGGGAGGAAAGAATGAAAGACGAGAGAAGGAAGGAGTGACAGGAGAGGAGAGGCGAGGCGAGGCGAAGCGAGGCGAGGAGAGGAGAGGAGAGGAAAGGAGAGGAGAGGACAGGTGTGGTGATATAAGCAGCGTGTTATGATACGGTGGGCAGGTGGGAGGGTCTCAGGGATGATAAGATAGTGGTCTGGCCAGGCAAAGATAACAATTACTAAAGGCAATAACACAAAAATTAATAACAATAACAAATGATAAAAGTTAGAAATAGAAAGAACAGAGAAAGGAAAAGAAATTAATAAGAAAATACAGAGGATAAAAAAAAAAGGTGATAAAACAAAATATAAACAGAGGATAAAAAAAGGTGAAAATAAATCGCCTGTCAAAGTTCAGTACGTGCTCTCTGACTCAGACAAGAATTTTCAATAAAACTGTGGAGGGATCCTGCCCCCCCTTCCCCCCCCGACAACCCTCCCCCCCTGCCCTGCCTTGCCCCAGAGAGTGTCATCGGTAAACATCTGTGTCTTTACGTAAACCATCTCTCTCTCTCTCTCTCTCTCTCTCTCTCTCTCTCTCTCTCTCTCTCTCTCTCTCTCTCTCATAACCCACCCATCTCTCCATGCCTCCATCCACATCCAACCCTCTCCTCCACTTCACTCCCCCTCCCAATCCTCCCTCCATCCCACTTTCCTCCTCTCCCTCTCCATCCTTAACTCCCTTCCTCTACCTTCGTTCCTCACACCCTCCCACCACCACACTCCCTCTCCCCCCACCCATCCCCCCCTTCACTCACTCACACACACACACACACACACACACACACACACACACACACACACACACACACACACACACCATTCTCGACTCAAAAGGTCATTTTTTTAATTGATAATGACATTCCCAAATTCTGGACGAAGGTCATTAACTGTCGAGAGAGAGAGAGAGAGAGAGAGAGAGAGAGAGAGAGAGAGAGAGAGAGAGAGAGAGAGAGAGTACGTGGTTCAGGGATCAAATCGTGGCGCCTTGTCTGAACACCTGACACTATATGGATCACAGGATTACCACCGTGACGCGACCCCCCCACACTTCTCTCTCTCTCTCTCTCTCACACACACACACACACACACACACACACACACACACACACACACACCTCAACCCACACAGACACTCTACGGTCCAAACCACCCACATTTCACTAACAAAAACCCAGCACACACCAAACACATCTGGCTCATGTAAAAAGAAAAAAAATACAGATACACGAGAGAGAGAGAGAGAGAGAGAGAGAGAGAGAGAGA
>NC_137015.1:39967404-39982404 GCF_032717465.1 Coenobita brevimanus | reverse complement strand
TCTCTCTCTTTCTCTCTCTAACTTCACCATTCGTCTCACCTGGCATGTAATTACACTCAGAATAGTAAAGCTGACCCTAATTTACTGTCTCCTCCTCCTCCTCTTCCTCCTCCTCCTTCTCCTTGCTTCCATTCCTTCTTCCTGTCCGCCTCCTTTCTTTCTTTCTCTTCTTCCTCCTCCCTTTCTTTCTCTTCAGCTTTCTCCCTGTCTTTTTATCTCCTTCTCTCCCTTTTCTCATAGTGTCACAAACCAAACAGATAAAGAGATTTTTCAAAACCAGGAGAGCATTATAAGCATTTTATAACATTCCCAATCTAAACAGTTTCAGTATCTATCTATCTATCTATCTATCTATCTACCTATCCGTCTATCTGTCTACCTATCTATCTATTTACCTGTCTATCTATCTATATCTATGTATCTTTCTACCTATCCAACTATCTATCTATCTATCTGTCTACCTATCTATCTATATAAAGCACAGTAACCACCACAACACTCACGGGTCCTCTCACTCCACCACACCTGCCACACTCACCTGCAAACAAAAGAGAACAATTTGTATTTCCAAAAAACAACAAAGAAAAGAGAAATAAACAAAAAAAATATCCCAATGAGTCAGTGTCATGGAGTGCAGTGTATGTCCTTAACCCCTTCATTTCGAGACGGTTGGCCTTCTCACAATATAACAAAGGTGTGTCGGCTGCAAGACTGAGTTACCTGTGCTTAATTACCTAGGTGCAGCCAGCCAGGTAAAGGAACTGTGGAATGAAAGTAAAATAATGGGGAATGTGCGAGTGAGGCTGCTTCCATGGGCGACTTTAATGCCTTGTTTGATTCTCTCTCTCTCTCTCTCTCTCTCTCTCTCTCTCTCACACACACACACACACACACACACACACACACACACACACACACGTGAAAGGACGGGAAAAGAAACAGTGTGGGAGGGAGAGGGAAAGGGGAAAGAAAATCTGATGGGAGGCATTGTGTAGGATGTGACAAGTGGGGACAATGATGGTAATAACACACACACACACACACACACACACACACACACACACACACACACACACATACACACACACACACACACACACACACACACACACACACACACACACACACAAACACACATATATGTAAAAAAAAACACATACACACACAAACACACACACACACACACACACACACACACACACACACACACACACACACACACACACACACACAAAGGCCAGTAAAATGAAGGACAAAATGCAATTGGACAGGTGTGTAATTCAAGGTAGGGAGGGAGGAAATAATTGGTCAAAGGTGAGGCGATTAGTGGTGTAATTAAGGCCAGGTGTAAGAGGTGCATAAAACAGACATATTTCTCTTGACGTCATCTCTCTAACAAGGTCAAGTTGAATCAAATTACCCACTTTTCCAGGTGAAATTACTCTCTCTCTCTCTCTCTCTCTCTCTCTCTCTCTCTCTCTCTCTCTCTCTCTCTCTCTCTCAGGGGGAGCAGAGAGGCAGGCTATCAGTGAGTCAGGTAAGAATTGGCTGGAATTAAGGGGAGATGAGCCAGGTGGGGGAGGGAGTGGAGAGGATGTGATTGATAAAAATATACCTGGTGGAGTAACACCTGACTAAGGGGAGAAGGGAGGGGAGAGGAAAGGAAGGGAGAGAGAGAGAGAGAGAGAGAGAGAGAGAGAGAGAGAGAGAGAGAGAGAGAGAGAGAGAGAGCAATACAATATAGTGCAGGCTGTGGGTACCTGATACACCGTAAGACAAAGGAGAGAGGAGAGGAGAGAGGGAGGGAGGGAAAGATGGAGAGAAAGAGGATGAACAAAGGAAGGAGGAAAGGAAGAGATATAGGAGAGGGTGTGATAAAGACAATATGACGAGAGAAGGAAAGGGAAGAAGGAGAGGAAGGAAGGAAGGAAGAAGGAAGACAGAAAGAGGAGAAGAAGGAAGGAGATGAAGGAAGGAAGGCAGCGAGATATAATATGTGAGTAATATAAGATGAAATGGGGAAGGAAAGAAGAGAAAAGAGAAAGGAGGAATATAAGAGGAAATAAAAAGAATATGGGTAAAAGACTGACATAAAATAACACTACAAGGAAAAAAACATAGATGATAAAACGAAGGAAGAGGAAGAAGTGCAGAGTGAAAGAGGAAAGGTGAGGAAAAAAAGGGAAAGGGAGGGAGGGAGGGAGGGAGGGAGGGAGGGAGGAAGGACAGAAGGATGGAAGGAAGGAAGGAAGGAAAGGAAGGAAGACAGGAGGATGAATAGAAAAATAAAGAAGGGGCAAAGGCAGTGGTGAAGGAAGGAAGGAAGGAAAGAAGAAGGTGAAGTGTCGAAGGAAGGAAGGAGGGAAAGTGTCGAAGGAAGGAAGGAGGGAAGGTGTCTCAAGAGGAACGTAAATCCCCCTTACGAGAGAGAGAGAGAGAGAGAGAGAGAGAGAGAGAGAGAGAGAGAGAGAGAGAGAGAGAGAGAGAGAGAGAGAGAGAGAGAGAGAATATTACATTTTATCCATTTTCTATCCTCAGGTCTCTCACAAATCTTCACATCCCAATTTTCACTCCTCTCTCTCTCTCTCTCTCTCTCTCTCTCTCTCTCTCTCTCTCCTCACCCAGTACCTATACACCCAGCGGTAATCCCACACAATCCCTCAATTTCACACAGATAAAAGAGTCACAGTTTTTTCATTATTCCTCAGTGGGATTTTTTTTAATAGTATCCCCTTTTTACTGAGACGTAGGTAGGTAGGTAGGTGGGCAGGTAGGTAAGTAGGTAGGTAGGTAGGTGGGCTGGTAGACAGGCAGTAGGTAGGTAGGTAGGTAGGTAGGTAGGTATGTGTGTAGGAAAGATGTAGGTAGGTATGTAGGTTGTATGTATGTACAATATGTATGTAGGTAGGTGGGTGGGTGTGTGGGTAGGTAGGTAGGTAGGTAGGTAGGTAGGTAGATCGATGGGTGGGTAAGCAGCAGCGTGTCAGTTACAGTAATGAGATTGCTCTCTCCCTCTCTCCCTCTCTCTCTCTCTCCAGTCCCAGTCCCCTCTCCTTTTTCCCTCCACAAATCCTCCCTTCCCTCTTTCCTCCCGCCTCTCACCTCAACATTTCCATCTCTCACTAACTCTCTATTTCACCTTTTTTATCTGTCCCTCACGTCAAGAGTGAGCTAGCTTTATTTAATTACTCTAGCAGGATATGGTACACAGAAAAGAAAAAAAAAATAGCGTTACAAAGCTATGGTAGTCGGTAAATTGGAGGAAATAAATAAATAAATAAATTGAGTTTTGTGAGTAAAAGAATACAGAAAACGTATATGAATAAACATTAGTAAAAATATTAGGAAACACACACACACACACACACACACACACACACACACACACACACACACACACACACACACACACACACACACACACACAAATATCACCGTATTCTTCCATTGTCAGGACCCACACTTCTGCCCATAACATTTTTCTGTCCGCCTCTCTCCAACACAATTTCATTCTCCAGCCCTCTCAAAAAACACTTTCCCTCTCGTCCCCTCACGGTCCCTCTCACCCCTCCCACTCACACTTCCTCTCACCCCTCCCCTTCACCCTCCCTCTTCTCCCTCTCTCCCCTCTCCCTTCCTCCATCACCCCCATCCTCCATCTTCTTCTTTTTTTCTACTGATACTTACTCTCTCAGCGTCACCCTCTCCCCCCTTCTCTCCCTGTTCCGTTACTCTCTCTCCCCCTTACCCCCTCATCCTCTCTCTCCCTCCCTCTGCCCCTATTCTGATATTCTCTCTCCTTCACCCTCCCTCTCTCCCTTCCTCCCTCCGGTATCCCACCTTCACGTATTCTTTTCTCCCTTCTTTCTTCCATCCTTCCCTCCTTTTCCCTTCCCTCCTTCCTTCTTTCCTTCCATCCTTCCCTCCTTCCCTCCCATTCTGGTAAAAACATGCCTACATTTACTTAAGCATATAAATTACACAACGTAACATTTCTGAACCAAATGAAGTTTTAGTTTGTGTCCTAAAACTTTTTGATCAGATTACAATAGTTTTAAAGGGACCTCATTTAAGTTTTTGTTCCACTCTGTCCAAGGTGCACTGAATGGGATTGGGGCTATTCTCTCACTCTCTCTCTCTCTCTCTCTCTCTCTCTCTCTCTCTCTCTCTCAGCACCACATAGCCTTCCATTAAGAGTTATGCAAATCACAGCATCACCAACATAAACATCACACTGACTCACTTTCCACACAATTTACCATCCATCCATCCAACCATCCACTCACCCGACCAACTCATTATCAGCCCATCCATCCATCCATCCAGTCACTGTCTTTCCATCCAAACATCACACTGCTTCGCTTACAACATAATTTACTCATGAATTACAAACCAATTTCCTCTGAAACTCTTGCGGTGAACTGATTGATGATGATGATGATGATGATGATGGTGGTGGTGGTGGTGGTGGTGGTGGTGGTGGTGGTGGTGGTGGTGGTGGTGGTGGTGGTGGTGGTGGTGATGACTGTGATGATGATGGTGGTGATGATGATGATGATGATGATGATGATGATGATGATGGTGGTGGTGGTGGTGGTGGTGGTGATGATGATGACTGTGATGATGATGGTGGTGATGATGATGTTAAACACTCACCAGTCCTCGCCTACTCCACCACACCAACCACACTCACCTGTAAACAAACAAACAAACAAACAACAATTATAACCCGCAAAACTATATAGAAAAATACAAAAATATTTATAAGCTTCCCCTGATTCAATCTCTCTCTCTCTCTCTCTCTCTCTCTCTCTCTCTCTCTCGAAATAAAAGCCATAAAAGACATGAATCGGAGAACAAAATATTTCAGATGGTTTTAAGCTGACCAACAGACATTCCTATATATTGCCCAGGGAAGGAAGGAAGGAAGGAAGGAAGGAAGGAAGGAAGGAAGGAAGGAAGGAAGGAAAGGTGTGAGGGAGCAAGATGAGAAAGAAGAATAGGAGGAAAGAAGACTGGAAGGAAGGAAGGAAGGAAGGACAGTGAGAGGGCATGCGTGAGAGGGGGGAAGGAAAGTAGGAAGAACGTAGTAAGAAATGAAACAATGAAATGAACAGAGGCGGAAATGGAAGTGTGGGAAGAAAAGATATGGGGGGGGGAGGGAGGGAGGGAGGGAAGGATGGATGGAGGGAGGGAGGGATGGAGAGAGGGAGAGAGGGAGGGAGGGATTGGCGTTTCATTTGTCCGTGGGCAACAAACTTCAAGAGAACTGTGGCCAAAATGAAGAAACTCCTTGATATTTTGTGTGTGTGTGTGTGTGTGTGTGTGTGTGTGTGTGTGTGTGTGTGTGTGTGTGTGTGTGTGTGTGTGTGTGTGTGTGTGTGTGAGAGAGAGAGAGAGAGAGAGAGAGAGGGGGGGGGGTGACCTCGAACACTGCCTTGTTTAAATTCCCTAATACAATATTTGTAGACGCAGCGCAAAGGGGATGCAACCTTGCTTTCTCACTTCCTACTCTCTCTCTCTCTTTCTCTCTCTCTCCACAATCTCAGGGCCTAATCAACCGACCCACACACAATGAACACACAGGTACGTAATCAAACGCTCTTCCTTACCAATTACAGAATGCTCTCTCTCTCTCTCTCTCTCTCTCTCTCTCTCTCTCTCTCTCTCTCTCTTCCTTAATGTTCTCTTACTCTTCATTAATGTTCAGTTTTATTATTTCCTTTACCCTCTTCCTTCCTGTCTTTCCATTCCCCTCCTTCCAAGTCCTTCCCCTTCATCTGTCCTTCCCGCGCCTCGCTGTGTTAAAATATCAACACTAAACAGGTCAGCGCCATCTGTTGCCGTGATTTGCCACCACGCCCCGCCCCAGTTGCCAGCTAGGCGTTATTAAGGAGGCTATTGGCAGGCTGACATGTTGGGGGGAGGGAACGAGGTGCAAAATATCGGTGAGAATATTGGAAAGAGGGGGAGGAGAGGGAAGAAAAATGGAGGGCGGGGAGAAAAGAAATGTGAGGACGAGAGACTATGGAAAAATGGAATATATAAATGAACCAAGACAGACAGGTAAGTAGGTGAACATAAATAAAGATAAACCAGACTGAAATAGGAACAAATTGACCCAAACACACAGATTATGCAGAGTTGTTGTGCAAGTGGATGACAAGGAGCATAAAGAAATGAACATCTGAACAAGTAAAAGATAATAAGGTGAACTGGATGATAGACTGATAAACAAACCAATAGTATACACACAAGTTTAATGATATACACTCACACACAGCATACCACACTGACCAATTAAATCCTGTTACAATCACTGATCCAACAGTAATCTCTCTCTCTCTCTCTCTCTCTCTCTCTCTCACCACTGCAGAATCGTCCCCAACAGATTCAGGGCAGGAGGAGGAGCAGAAATTAAGGTGGAAATGAGTTGCAAAGTTTGTGGCAATTGTCATCAGGGAAATTGGACTGAATTTTATCACCAGCCTACCTTTCCTACCTTTATTTTTATCATTATTTTTTGTTATATTATCTTTATTGTGGGGCTGGCTGGGAGATTTTTTTTATTATTATTACTGATATCTCTGAGAGGGGTTTACGTGAGAGAAAATAACCTACACAAAACACATATATGACTTTATAAAAAATAAAACACAAATAATGACTTGGAAAAACACTGATAATTGTTCTATAAATACTGTAACAAATGAACTTACACACACACACACACACACACACACACACACACACACACACACACACACACACGTATAATTTGAATATAAGTGAACAATACTACATGTGACACTCCAAATGACCTTTTGCACTTCCGGATTATGGTCTATATTGATCAGGCTGTGTGTGTGTGTGTGTGTGTGTGTGTGTGTGTGTGTGTGTGTGTGTGTGTGTGTGTGTGTGTGTGTGTGTGTGTGTGTGTGTGTGTGTGTGTGTGTGTGTGTGTGTGTGTGTGTGTGTGTTTCAAGTCTGACACTGGACAATGAAGATCTGACGAGCCTCCCTTCTCTTTCTCTCTCTCTCTCTCTCTCTCTCTCTCTCTCAGACTGGCTCACTCACTCTCAGCCCAGCCTCTCACAACTCACTCTGAACTCCCTCTTGGCCACAAGTTATAAAAGCACCCTTATGGTCCCCTCTGATCTTTACCAGAGAGAGTGAGAGAGTGAGAGAGAGAGAGAGAGAGAGAATCACCACACCTCCACTGTCTCATTACCTTCTTTATGCAAATCTCTCATTATCACTTATTGTTCATTATTCCTAAGTTTTATAACCTTCCCCCTCTTTATGCTCTCTCTCTCTCTCTCTCTCTCTCTCTCTCTCTCTCTCTCTCCACACCACAGTCTCTGGCCATCCCCACGGTGGACATACAAATCCATTACCACAAGACCACAGGAGACCAGTGTGGTGTGGTGTGGTGTGGTGTGGTGTGGTGTGGTGTGGAGTGGAATGGAGTATAGTTGTGTGGTGTGGTGTGGTGTGGTGTTGTGCTGTGTGGTGTGGTGTGAGGAAACTCGCCTGTTGCTGTCCCTGTTGCTGTCACTCACACGCACACACACACACACACACTGCTTGTCTGTTGTCAGGGAATATGAGGGACACACACACACACACACACACACACACACACACACACACACACACACACACACACACACACACACACACACACACACACACTGCTTGTATTGTTAGGGTATATGAGGGACAATTTGGGTGCATTTTGCAAGAAGGGAGGAAAAGGAAGAAGAGAGGAAAGGGAGGAAGAGGAGGAGGGAGAGTGAAAGAGGGAGGGATGGAGGAGGAAGAAGGGAGGAAAGGAAGGTACAGCAGGAAGGAGAGTGAAGGAGGGAGGGATGGAGGAGGTGGAAGGGAGAAATGAGAGGAACACAGGAAGGAGTGAAGGAGGGAGGGATGAAGGAGGAAGAAGGGAGGAAAGGGAGGAGGGAGAGTGAAGGAGGGAGGGATGGAGGAGGAAGAAGGGAGGAAAGGGAGGAGGGAGAGTGAAGGAGGGAGGAGGATTTGAGAATGGAGATATTTCCACACCCTTTTAGCCCACACATTCTGCACTGAATTCCACTTCACCTCGTTTCTTCCCTCCATCATGTCTGCCTGTCTGCCTGTCTGTCTTTCTGCCTGCCTGCCTGTCTTTCTTTCTGTCTGCCTGCCTGTCTGTCTGTCTGCCTGTCTTTCTGCCTGTCTCTCTATCTTCTGTCTGCTTGCCTTTCTTTCTTACTTTCATTCTGTCTGCCACTCTGCTCCCTGCATCTTCCTTTCTTCCCTGTCAGTCTGCCTGTTTCCCTTCCTGTCTGTCTGTCTACTTGCCTCCGTCTCTAGCTGTCAGTCTGTCTGTCGTCCCAGCTGCTGTCCCGCCTCTCTTCATTACTGTCTGCCTGTATTTCCTTCCTGTCAATATGCCAGTATGTCTGTCTGTTTGTCTGTTTGTCTGTCTGTCTCTCTCAGTGACTGTGTTCCAAACGTTAGGAAAAACAGTCTTTGATGATTATTAGGTAAGGGATAAGTACTCTCTCTCTCTCTCTCTCTCTCTCTCTCTCTCTCTCTCTCTCTCTCGTCTGTCAGGAGCCTAAATGAGTCAACATTGCATTGGAGCATGGGAAGAAGGAAGGAAAGAAGGAGAGAGAGAGAGAGAGAGAGAGAGAGAGAGAGCTATCCCTCTTCCTACCTGCCACATCAATAACAAGCTCCAGACAGGTGTATTGGCAGTCAGGAAACATACCCAGGTGTGTGTGTGTGTGTGTGTGTGTGTGTGTGTGTGTGTGTGTGTTTCCAGTCTTCCCCTTCTCTCTCTCTCTTCCTACCCACCTCCCTCTCTCACCATTCATCCACCACCAGTATTCTTACACAGCAAGTACTAAATCCCTCTCCCTCTCTCTCTCTCTCTCTCTCTCTCTCTCTCTCGGTAAATGTTAATGCGACAGTGCAATCAGCGGTATATTTGCTGTAATACCAGAATCCACAAAATAACTGCACCGTAAAGAAGAGAGAGAGAGAGAGAGAGAGAGAGAGATACCGGACTCCTTGCTCCTTTCTCAGGTAAAACAACTCCGTCTACCTGGCCGCTAATGAGGTACCACAGGTGTACTTTACCATCACGCTAGCTGATACCTCTCTCTCTCTCTCTCTCTCTCATCCATCGTATTCTTACCTGCCTGAAGCTTCTATTTCTTTCTCCCTCACCTTTATTAAAACTGATCCACCTTTAATTAAGCACCTGTGTTTATAAGCGGGAGGCGGGGGGGGGGTGAGGTGTTGGGGGATGAGACAAACAGACAGACAGACAGGCAGAGAGAAAGACAGACAGACAAACAGACAAAATCCATCTCGTCTCCGCTCCAGTGCGTTACAAAGGGTGCTCAGGCACGTTTCAGATATTCCGCCTCCATGTGTGTGTATGTGTGTGTGTGTGTGTGTGTGTGTGTGTGTGTGTGTGAGAGAGAGAGAGAGAGAGAGAGAGAGAGAGGGAGAGAGAGGGGAGGCGCAGGTATGGTGGGTGATATATTTTTAGTAACAGGCCAGGTAATTAATTAAGCTGAGTACCTGAAGATTAAAACACCTGACTCAACTGCTTTTACCTGATTAGTTACCGCACAGGTTTTGTACTTTATGGTGTGTGTGTGTGTGTGTGTGTGTGTGTGTGTGTGTGTGAGAGAGAGAGAGAGAGAGAGAGAGAGAGAGAGAGAGAGAGAGCATGAAAACTGCATTACCCCATGTTGTATTGTCATGTCCATCACCATTTCTTTCCATCCCATTTTTCTCTCCTGTTTCCTCACTTCAACACAATTTCATTTCCTCTTCCTCTTCCTCCCCTCGTTTCCCCCTTTCCTCCTTCCCCTCTTCCCCCCTCCCCCCAGCCCCTGCCCCTCCCCCCCACCCGTGCCACATAATGCCACAATTTATGAGCCAAATCCCAACCTTAAGTTTTTCCCCACAAAAGTATCAAGTATTTTCCACACTTTAATTCCCTGATATGTCTCTCTCTCTCTCTCTCTCTCTCTCTCTCTCTCTCCCTCTCCCCCCCCTCCTCGGGTCAATAGGGCCATTCCTGAACTATCCAGAAGTGAGAACGTGAGGGCCATTCCCGAGTGAAGAAAACAAGGTCCGTCCCAGAAATCCCATCATCAGAATCTCGGGTCCGTTCCAGAATATTGTCGGGTCCTCCATGCGGGCGTTAATTACCGTTTTTTCCGTTAACTTTTTGAAATTTAAATCCCCGGCCGCTGTGACTGGTCCTGTTTGGTGATGGATTTTGCTGCCTGTTTCCCTTATTCCTTATCATTTCATTATTTTATTATTATCTGTCTTTGTTTCTTTGTTTATTTATGTATTCTTATCTTTCCTTCTCTCCTCCTGCACACACACACACACACACACACACACACACACACACACACACACACTTGCAGAGGCATTGGCTTCGATACGAGTTTGTGTTTAGCCCAGTGAGCAGTGTTTTGAGAGAGAGAGAGAGAGAGAGAGAGAGAGAGAGAGAGAGAGAGAGAGAGAGAGAGAGAGAGAGAGAGAGAGAGGCTGATAGCTAGTGACGCCTTTTCGAGTATAACTTCTGGCCAAGTGCCAATTTGAAGCGAGATGAGAGAGAGAGAGAGAGAGAGAGAGAGAGAGAGAGAGAGAGAGAGAGAGAGAGAGAGAGAGAGAGAGAGAGGGTATTGAAGCTGGTAAAATGGTAAACAGGTGTAGAAAAAAATGTTAATGAGAGAGTGACGGTGAGAGGTGGAGGGAGGGAGGGAGGGAGGGAGGGACGGAGGGGAAGGGAGGGTGATAGCAACAGGTCCAGAAGCAGGATTCGTGTGGGGGGTGGAGGGGTAGGGTAAGGAAGGGGAGGTAGGGTGTGTAGGTGATTGTATTAGGGAGGAGGAGGAGGAGGAGGAGGAAGAGGAGGAGGAGGAGGAGGAGGAGGAGGAGGAGGAAGAGGAGGAGGAGGAGGAGGAGGAGGAGGAGGAGGAGGAGGTAAATTAGGCTTAACTATATTACTTTGAGAAAAACTTTTGTTCAGGCAAGATGGATGTTAGCATTAAAGTGAGGAGGAGAGAGTGTGGTGGTGGTGGTGGTGTTGTTGTGGTGTGGTGTTGTGGTGTGGCGTTGTGGTGGTGTTGTGGTGGTGGTGTGGTGGGTGCAGTGTTGGTGTTGGTGGTGTGGTGGTGTTGTGGTTGTGTTGTGGTGGTGAGTGTAGTGTTGGTGTTGTGGTGTTGGTGGTGTGTTGAGTGTAGTGTTGGTGTTGTGGTGTTGGTGGTGTGGTGGGTGTGGTGGTGGTGGTGTGGTGTTGTGTAAAACTTTTGTAACACTATGCTGTTGCCGTGTTTGTTTTGTGTAGACTTTACAAGGATGATGTGGTGAAGGATGAGGAGGAGGTGGGAAGGAGGGAAGGAGTGGAGAAAAGAAAGGAAGGAAGGAGGAATGGAGAGATGGAAGGAGGGAAGGAGAAGTGAAGAGGAGAAAGGAGGGAAGGAGTGGAGAGAAAGAAGAGGATGAGGTGAGAAGGAGGGAAGGAGGAGTGGAGAAGAAGAAGTGGAGAAGGAAGAGGAGGAGATGAGAAGGAGGGAAGGATGAATGGAAAAAAGGAAAAGGAGGAGGTGGGAAAAGGGGAAGGAGGAGGGCAAAGAAGGAAGAAAAGGAGGTGGAAAGGAGGGAAGGAGTGGAGAGAAGGAATACGAGGAGTGCGAAAGAGGGAAGGAGGAGTGGAGAGAAAGAAGAGGAGAAGGAGGGAAGGAGGAGTGGCGAGGAGGAAGAGGAGGAGGAGGAGGGAAGGAGAAAAGGAAGAGGAGGAGACGAGGTTAATTATGGGAAAGTTAACTATTTGAGGAGAAAGATTATGCCCCGGAAAGTATAAATGGTGATTACTGGAATTAGTCAGGCGGAGTGAGAGAGAGAGAGAGAGAGAGAGAGAGAGAGAGAGAGAGAGAGAGAGAGAGTGCTTGGCAGGTAAAAGTCAAGGTTTTGTTACATAATGAAAAGGTGAAGACTGTGTGTGTGTGTGTGTGTGTGTGTGTGTGTGTGTGTGTGTGTGTGTGTGTGTGTGTGTGTGTGTGTGTGTGTGTGTGTGTGTGAGAGAGAGAGAGAGAGAGAGAGAGAGAGAGAGAGAGAGAGAGAGAGAGAGACAGAGACAGACAGAGAGAGAGAGTCCTGTAATCCTTTGATCCAGATTGTGTCAGGACAATGTTCAGACTGGGAGCCAAGATTTGTCCCCTGAACCATGTATACTCTCTCTCTCTCTCTCTCTCTCTCTCTCTCTCTCTCTCTCTTCATTTATCTATCTATCTATATACATTCACAGCAGTATATAGTTGTTGTTTCTCGGCGGATTGATAATGTTATAATTAGATTTTTAGCCTCGTGGTTTGGACATTTTCTCCAAATATTGATTTTATGACCTTGTGAGAAAACAGCGAGGAGAGGAAAAGAAAGAGAGGAAGAAGAGAGACAAAGACGGGAGAAAGAAAGGAAAGAAAGAAGGATGGAAGGCAGGAAGGATGACGAGAAGAAGATGGAGGACGAGGACGAGGAGGGGCTGTAAATAAGGGGCAACTTTACTATTCTGGGAGTCATTACATCCCAGGCGAGGCGAATGGTGAAGTTAAAGTGTGGGGAATGAGGGAGTGGGAGGATTATTGAGAGAGAGAGAGAGAGAGAGAGAGAGAGAGAGAGAGAGAGAGAGAGAGAGAGAGAGAGAGAGAGAGATGAAACAATGCGAACAGAGAACAGAGGTAAGACAGAAGAAATTAAAGGAGGGAAAGATGTAAAAAGGAGAGGATGAAGAAAGCAAGATGAGGAAGAGGGAAGACATGGAAGGAAGAATGGAAGGAGGGAGGGAAGGAAGGAAGAAGGGTGGGAAGAAAGGAAAAGCAAAGAGGGAATTGAAGATCTGGAAGTAAAAAAAAAAAGCAAAACCTACATTCTACCTAGCCTCCCTGCCCACGCACCTCCACCACACCTTGCCACACTCTCTTTAACTCACCAACCTTCCTTCTTTTACAACATAATTATCGTCTTTTTTTACAATCAGTCTTTTTGATCCTTTCAGACTTTATCCTTGAGCAAGTATATATACCTTTCGTAAACACTGCCTGCCCTCAGTGCTCTCTCTCTCTCTCTCTCTCTCTCTCTCTCTCTCTCTCTCTCTCATTGCTTGAGAGATCCAGGGCAGGTTAAGAAAGACCAAAGAATTTTCCTTTAAAACCCGGACACACTCGTCAGACTATAATCACCTCATTATATGCAAATTACTCGCTCAAAGAATATTTTTGTTAGTGTTTGTAATGATGGAATTACCGTGTACAGTATAAACCTGCACCCTGAGTACTGTGAAGTGCAACGGTAGTGCACAGTTACGGTCTGAAGTTCATTTACACTGTCTGAACACTGTGTCATATCCTGTTAAGATGTTGCCACACTAATTACCAACGGTGTTATAAACTGTAATCAGTGTTTAGTAATTAGGAACAGTAAAGTATAAAGACATTGGTAATCGGATCTGTAGGTATATAAACGTGACAAGAGTTAGTGAACTGTGGGTGGACGGGACCGCAGAGTTTTATAGTTGGCGATGTTACTGCTGCTGTAGCTGATGATGGTGATGATGGTGATGATGATGATGATGGTGATGATGATGATGATGATGGTGATGATGATGATGGCGATGATGATGGTGATGACGGTGATGATGGTGATGATGTACAGTGGTGCGGGTAACTGATGAGTCTAAGATTGTTACAGGATTTTGTCTGCCTCTGCGTTACACTGTCTTTGGCACAAATGTAGGTGGTTCTGAGGTGAGGGGAGAGGGGGGGGAGGTAATGGAGGAAGGGAGGAAAGTATGGTGACAGGAATGTAGGAAAGGAGGGAAGTAAGTAGAGAGATGAAGGTTTTGACGCGATGCTGACTGTAATGCCCAGACTATGCATTTTGAGAGAGAGAGAGAGAGAGAGAGAGAGAGAGAGAGAGAGAGAGAGAGAGAGAGAGAGAGAGAGAGAGAGAGACATCCGACTCCTTACCCCTTTCTCAGGTAAAATAACTCCGTCTACCTGGCCGCTAATGAGGTACCACAGGTGTACTTTACCATCACGCTACCTGATACCCGTCTCTCTCTCTCTCTCTCTCTCTCTCTCTCTCTCTCTCTCTCTCTCTCTCTCAATACTGGGAAAGAGCACCTGAACAGAAATTCTTTTGTATTTTTGACAGTACGTGTTCTTTTCAACGTATTCCGGATTTAGACCCTCTGTGCAAGGGAGGAGGAGGAGGAGGAGGAGGAAAAGGAGCAGGAGGAGGAGGAGAGGGGTGAGGTGAGGAAGGAAGAAGGAAGGAAGAAAAGGAAGGGTGAAGGAAACAGATCACGGTGTGTGTGTGTGTGTGTGTGTGTGTGTGTGTGTGTGTGTGTGTGTGTGTGTGTGTGTGTGTGTGTGTGTGTGTGTGTGCTGGGCATAACGTTTAATACACAAAAAAAAAACACAGGGTAACACACACACACACACACACACACACACACACACACACACACACACACACACACACACACTTAACAATAACACTGTCACAGCAACTGTGTTGTAACCTGGGGCTGTGTGCAAGGGGAGAGAGAGAGAGAGAGAGAGAGAGAGAGAGAGAGAGAGAGAGAGAGAGAGAGAGAGAGAGAGAGAGAGAGAGAGAGAGAGAGAGAGAGAGAGAGAGAGAGAGAGAGAGCACGGTCAGCAGGTTTGTGAAATGTGGATGGCTGGACCGTAGACTTTATGTCCACTAAGGTGCCGGGAACGTGGCCTGAGTTTAGACCGGAGGTAGCGTGGTAGCACTGGTTTGGGAGAGTGTGTCGGGTTTATAGTTACGATCGTGTTGAGAGAGAGAGAGAGAGAGAGAGAGAGAGAGTACCCAAGCCCATTTCATATAGGGGTAATTTCCACCAATGGGAAGCCTGTCTTGTTCAAACCCCACCGTGAATGGTCAGAGGAGGGAGGGAGG